>NW_025335549.1:8340321-8359182 GCF_004798865.1 Varanus komodoensis | reverse complement strand
AGAGAGAGAGAGAGAGAGAGAGAGAGAGAGAGAGAGAGAGTTTCTGCGCGCGCGTGTGCCGAAGGTTCAACTTTCCTTGCTGACCAGAAGCAAATCTAACCATATTTCTTGCAAAGAAAGGTGAGCCTCAAAGGAACCCGTCTCTCTCACATCTACAGGGGGCCCTGATTCTTGAAAATGTCACAGTTGTGCTAAACATGATTTGAGATTGTGTATAAGGGAGGAAGTAATGATAAAAGACTTCCCATAGCATAATGAAAATCAGTTGCAGGGCTCCGTTTTATTCGTCTCAAATGCTTCAGAAAATTGGATTTTATTAAGTTTTTGCACCTTAATTTCCTCTCCCCACATTTCTACAAAGGATTATTACATAAAACACTGGTTTAAAAGCTGCTGCACAGCCGGAAGGAAGGCAGTCTCTGTGCTTCAAGATGTTTTATTGGTTTCTGTGAACATTAGACATGGTGTTCATACTGGCCACCTACCAGCAGACCGAGACAGGAAAAAAAATAATAAAGAGTAAGTTTCAGCAGTGATAATTAAAAGGTTTCCAGAGTAACTCTCAGTTCCCTTCACCTCTGACCTTAAGTTTAGCTTTTTCATGCTTTATTAATTCCTTATTTTATTTTTCAACACTCTGCCCACCCTTTTAATGTTATAGAAAGTGTTAACTGTGTTTAGCTCACCTTGCAGATACTGGATTTGGTTTCACTGCCATTTCAGGGCTTTTAAACTTTGTGGGCTTTATTTTCATCCTATGTGTGTGCCTGGGTCACATGGTACCTTTGAGCTACCCTTTCGCCCTCTAGTCCCACCCACCCCTGGAACTTGTCCCCCCAAAGCATCCTAGAAATGAAATTCAAGTCCTATGGTTCAAGACATTCACCATCCCTGTGCACATGTGTGCTGAAACATAATGTTGACAGACCAGTCCTTCATTTACATAGAACATAGAAGCAGAGTGAGTCAGAAGGGACCTCTTGGGTCATCTAGTCTGACCCTCTGCTCCAGCCGGCTCCGCTCATGACATGCCTACCATTCGGTGGACCATTGATGTTTAATCAGTGGAAGCTAATGTGTAGGAGATGGTCTGTGGTGGGCTGGGAAATGGCCTAACTTCTTTGCATTTTATCATGATGTGAGAAATGGAGCAAAGCTCAGGGAGCCAAGGTTCCATTTGGATGCCAGGAAGCACTTCCTGACAGTCAGGGCCCCGAGGGTGTAGAATGGGCTTCCACGAGAGGTCATTGAGGCCCCATCGGTGCAGGTGTTCAGGGATAGGCTGGACGTCCACATGGTGGGCATGTCGTGAGCGGAGCCAGCTGGTGCCGGAGGTCAGACTAGATCGCCCGGGAGGCCCCTTCTGACTCACTCTGTTTTCTATGTTTCTAAATCAGAAAGTGATTCTCTCTAGTGATGAGATACAGGGTGTAGCATTACTGTGCCAGTGAAAATGACATCTTTCAAGCTTCTGGTTTTCAACATGAATCATATACTCACACTGGCGCAGCAATCCAGAAGTGTGTGTCTTCAGGTGTAAACACCCAAGCCTTCTCTACAAAAATCATGAATTCTTTGCCCATGCTGTTTACTCACTGTTCTCTTCCAGGGCCCCTCCTACACTTTTTAACATTCTCCACACAATTTTTTGTGTGTGTTTAGAATGGGAATGATGAGCTACTATTTAGCTATCATGCGAAACGCACATATGTGATAGCAGACACGTGTACCTCTGCTACGTTGCCTCACCCCCTTGTGTTTGTGTAGAAGAACGTATAGGAATGAAACACCCCTGGGAAAAAACATACACAAAGGAAGTGCACTTACTCTCAAAAACAAAACAGAAAAGAAATCCCAGTGAAGCAGCAAGTTAAACATTTCATCTCAAGAAGCCACCAGTGTGGAATCTCAGACAAGGGATGGATTCATCTCTACATGAGCCAATTCTTTCCTAAGTAAACACCCCTACCTCGCATCAGTCTCCTTTTCTGCTTGTTATCCCCTTAGCCTTTCTGAGTTTGCAAAAGAGTAGGCATATTTGCAGTTATTTGAGAGAAAAAGTAATGCACACAATAAAGTATCCGGAACATCGGGAACATTCTGGACATTTTTCAGTCCATCCTGATACTCACTGACCTTTAGTATGAAATAATGGAAATAGGAGTGGAAATGGTTCATTGACGAGCATTAAAGGCATTTTGCTTTGAAACTTATTGCACTCCAAATCTAAAATAATTTGAGGCATGCTCTTTGATGTTTATTTCTTCTTACCCTTCTCACCCCTGCATTTCATCGGGGTCACATCATACTCCTCCAACTTCCCTTACGTTTAATGCTTGCAGACTTTCTGTTTTCACTGGCATGTATGTGTTTATTTATTCCTACAGTCAGTGTGGATTTATTCATACCTACATTCAAGTAGACCCCTGAGGCAGTTAACAATATAAAAACAACACTAATAATAAAACACAAAATGGAAACTTCCTAAAGCCACAAGCCATAAAAAGCAGCACATAAAATTACCTGCAATTCAGAAAAGTCACACACAAAATCAACCAGAATTAGAATCAAAGAAAGAGGCACGTATTTGGTGTCTACAGAAGAGGGAACAAAGGGGCAGCCAAATGGGCCTTTTGAATAAGAGCAGGCAACACGATCCCGGGCCATGGCTGAAGAATGTTTGTCTTACATGCCTGCCTGCCTGCCATGCCTCTGAGACCTCAGTGGCAAGAGCAGAGCCTCAAATTATGCATGGACAAGCATCTGTGGGAGCAGGAGGAGGCAGCACCCGAGAGGCTTCTGGGAACAGAGGCTGCCATCGGCCCAACTAGCCCAGCACTGGAACTCTCCACTGCAGGCAGAGGCCGCTTCTGTCTGGGTCTACCTGTCACAACAAGCAGCCCTCTGTGCTTACCATGCTTCACTGTTCCCCCTTCAACATAGCATGAGAAAAATGGAGTCCCTCCATCAGCCCTTTCTCACTCAGTCCTCCAGATGGAACACCGAGATAATTCCAGGGAGGCAGGAAGCACCCCTCCTAGCCACAGCTCTCCAGCCGTCTTTGCTGTGCAAACCGGGCGTGTGGCAGGGAGAACAGGGGAGCTGGCAGGCACTCGTGGTCTCCACGTCAGAGGGGGCTGCTGGAGCAGCTGATCCATGTACAGAACCAGGGATCCCATGGAGGTAGAGGCATGCAAAAGGGACAAGCACTGCCTCACCTTCACCACACCTGCCTCCGCGTGTGGCAACGGTGTTCAGGCCAGCACTGGGCTAGGGACACCTCTCCTGCAAGCAGGAGTAAGAAACAGGGCTAGTGGAGGAATCAGGTAAGTGGTGCTGTCCCCAACCAAACCCTGCCACTTGATCCCATGTACAAGGGGCTTATTTCAGTCATGTGGGGCAGGGGGGTCATCAGGGGAATGAGATGAGTGGCACTGCTTCCTGCCACAGCATCAGCCAGCTGATCCCCAGCTCCAGCTTCAAAGAAGACCTGTAGGTGGGCAGAGCTGGAGTGCCTCAGGTAGCCAAGGAGAATTGCAGTTGTCCATGGTACTCCATGCCAAGCAGCTCTCTAGCTCTGGTCTTCATACCACATTTTCTAGATTCTGTCATCTTTTCTGGATTCGAGCCATTGTGGCACAGAGAAACCATAGAATAGACCACCGCTTTTCTTTGTGGTTTCTAGAAACCAAACTTGCCACACAGAATTACCACAACAGGGTTCAGAAGACATGACAAACCAACAATGGTTTAAAAAAAAAAACATGCAAAACCAGCCAAAGTCAGTGGCATAGTGTGTATACTCTGAGATTTATCTGAAGTTTAAAGGAGTGGTACTCAAACCTTCCCCCCAAATAGTTTTGGCACCATGGAAAGCTACAGAAGTCCGGACAACCAACAGGAATGGATAAACAGCCATCACAACACTGGAACCACCAGCTGTCCTGCCCGGTAGCTGATCCTAATGACTGAAGATGCCAGGAATTGAATATGGAATCGTGCTGGCAAATGGCAAATTACATGCTCTACAACTGAGTGCTGATGGTGAAGGGAGATTTTGGACATGCTGCAGCAGGGAAAGGCAGTCAAGCTGATGGGAGAAGAAGCTGTTGATCTAATGAAACAGTTGCAGGGAGCTGATGGAACAACTCTAAAATCGAGAGGCAGGATTTACATGTCTGAATACCAAAAGATGCAAGACGATGTGTAGTTCTGTGCCATCTGGCATAACACTTCTGATCAGCCTCTTAATAGGAGTCCAATAAGTTGGTCAAATGGGTGACTACCAGCTCAGGGGGACATTTGGAAGCCACTGGAGAATATCCAGGGCTTTTCTAAATGGGGCATTCGCTGTGCTTTTAATCACTGTATCGAATTTAAATTCAACATGGCATTAGGGACCAAGCTCAATACCAAGAGTTCTCCCCTCCCTGCTTTGCCAGAACTCCAGCTCTTGGTGCAATGCTGTATAGTGGTATAATGCAAGAGACAGAGCACCCTTTTCACCACTATAACTTATTAGTTTGTTTTCCCCATTAAAACAAACAGAAAGTATTCTGAAAAAATAGAGGTGAAACTGGAAGATCATGAAACTCTGGAAAGAGCTCATAAACAATGACTCAAGAATGCACAATAAACGCTCCACGTAGAAAATTGTTAATACAAAATCCAATTCAGAATCAACACATATGGACTTGAAGAAACTATGAGCTTTTCTACACCGGGTTTTTAATCTGCAGCATTGACTTTCCATTTTGCCAATGAATTGTGCTGCAGCACTAATCAAGGAGCAGTTCCTTTCTTGCTTTTCCTTTCCATAGTGTTAAGGTTATATAAGTTCACATAACCTTTCCATTACTGTGGTAGAGCCGAATAGTGCAATGCACGAGAGCAAATCATGCTTTCTTTTGCATTCACGATTCCATGCTGTGCTTGCTCTCTCTAAAAACACTCACCAAAAGTACTGGCTAGACACAATAGCAAAACTGGGCAGTCCCCGTGTCATCCGAAAGACCTGTAACAAACATGAGTAGGCAGTGATGAACACACAAGAAATGGTTCATGTAGAAAGCCCAGTTTCTCTCAATCCACTGGATGGGTGCAAAGGAGCTCCTAATTTTGGAAGTGAACAAATGAGGGAGAGACAAACAGTAATCAGAAACATTGTGCCCTTGGGAGAGGACCAAGAGAATTAAAGAGGAACCCAAGAAAGAGCAGCCCTTCTTTCCTGATCTCCATATGCAAGGATTATATGCATGCAGATCACCCTGTCTCTTGTAACCCCAAATGGAAAAACTGCAGTTGTTGGACACCGTGTAATGAACTGAATGATGGATTTTGTGAGTCAATTGTTTTGGTTGTTGAGTGGCTGTCACTCTGTTGTGATGTATATTTACAGGGAACATGTTTGTTTGCCTACAGACAGGAAGGAGAGGATAAGAGGAGAGAAATCAATTTGGATGTGATGGCCAAAGACTGCTAATTTTACTAAGTGACTTAATAGTTCCTGTAAATTTCTTCCTGACACCGATTTTGCCCCCTTCAAAAGCTGGCGGATTAAATGGATGGCTGCACACACTACAGCATCAGGCAATGATGGTTCACGCCAGGGACTGAATGGAGCAGAAGGGGCTAAGCATGCCGTCGCCAGTACTAGTAGCTAATGGACAATACCGGGACAGAACCCCCAAACTTTGCAAGTGACTTCCTGGTCCTTTTGCAGATTCTGGTCGTCTTGCCAATGTCACTCAAGATAGCCCGAGCCTTCCCCAGACCAACCCTGGAAAGGGCTACACTTTTTGGTGTTTGTTTTTGTTTATACCAGTATTCTAAGAACAAAAAGCAGAATATGACTGGACTGTACCGTGCTGTAACTTCGCTGGCACAAGTAATGGGGCATGGCTATTAGTCGCTAGTCTGCTAGGAGTCTAGTTTATCTGCATCTTCAATGCATACTCCCAGGGCAGCCTTCCCCAAGAAACATCCCTGCAGATGTGTTGGATTACAACACCCATCCTCCCTGGCAATGCATTGGAAGTTGTAGTCCCAAGCATCTGGATGCAGCACAAGTTGAAGGAAGGTGGTCATGGCTACTTTGGAAAGCTGGAAATCTTTTGGCAGAGGAGGGCAGAATCTCTCCTATTCGGCTACTTTGCCATTTTCATACCTTATGTATTAAACATGCCTGTGTGATGTAGCAGTTACAGGGCCAGAATGGGACTTGAGAAAGCTAGTCTGGCTTCCATTCAGCCGTGAAGCTCACTGGGTGTGACAGTTAGGCTGACCTACCTCACATGGTTGCTGTTAGGATAACATGTAGAGGATGAGGAAGACCTTATAAGTTGCTTTGGGTTCTCTGTGAGAGGAAAACAGGTGAGATACAAAAGTAATTATTATCACAATTATCGTTGTTATGAACAAGACCATTCTCCAGACATTTTAACAATTGTTTTTATCTCCTATAAATGTAATGGAATTAATTGTTTAACTCCTTACACAACTGTCCTACTCTTAGCTGTATAATATTGTATTGTGTATATTGTTATAAATGGTTTTTATTGTTATGTTAATTTTAGCTATTGGGCAAACAACAAAAGGCTAGATTTGGACCTCAGAAAACCATGAATTGACCCTCAAACTTAGGGTCGCTCACTGCTATCAAGCATATTTATTTATTTAAAATGTTTTTCTAGTGCTTAAATCATCATCATAATTCCAGACAAAGGATGCAGTAAGAACTGCAAAAACAGCAGCTGAATGGACAAGCAGCATTTGTGGGGCAAGCTTCTCATTCCTCTGAGTGCCCCCCCATCCCTTCTCTGTGGAAAAAGCTGTTCATTTGCCGTTGCTGTTTTTAAGCATCTTTAAGGCTTTTAAAAACATTTCTCCAGTGGCCTGCCATGCACTCCTGGAAGATGCTCACGCAGCGGCAAGCGCCCCAGGATTTGTCGGGCTGCCTCTCAAAGCCATTTTGTATTTTGCTCTGCTGAACTATGAATCGGTCAAGGAATGGCGGGCACAGCAGGACGGCTGCTCCCCGGCGGAATAGTGGGCAGCCTGCAGCACAGCTTCCCAGAGGCCCATCCACACTCACCCCCAGGCTCCTCACGCCCCACTCCCCCAGAGCAGCACCCCCAGAGAAACTGCAGCAAGCGGCATTCACCTGCACATCACGTTGCTCTTCAGGATTCCTCTGAGCAGGCACTGCTCCCCCAGCTGGCATTCTTGCTGCACCATTTCTAATTAATGTATAACCCTAAGCGGCCTCCATTAAAAGGCACATAAAGCAAGTGTCACCAGTTATCACAAATAACGACCCCAAGGTTCCAATGCACCAAGCCACAGACCCCAGAGGCCGCTCTTCCTTGTACCTGCATGGAGTTTAGCCAAGCCAGGGGGGCAAATGGGGTCCTGGCAGTGGCGCAGCTGCTGTGGTCTCTCCAGCCCAGAGCCCCTGTGCTGTGCTAGGGAGGCAGCTCCTCCATCCCCATTTTACTGGTGCCTGACCTGCTGCTAGACGCTGCTGTGGACCGAGAGTGGTGTGCTGTGCTCGCAGGCAAGAACACACTTTCTCCTCCAAGGATCTGCCTCACTGGGGATGCTCAGGGTGGAACTGGAGCCTCTCCACATGCAGAAAGCAAGCTTTGATCAGCCTCCGGTCCAGCATCCCAAAGCCCACCTTCTGCGGTGCATGTGTTGCCCAACCATGGCACAGCGTTCTCTCGCCTTGCTCCCAAACTGTAGAATGCAATCCCTCAAGAGCTAGGTTTGTCCCCAATTCTCTCAGCTTTTCGAAAGGGCATGAAGACGTATCTTTTTAATTTAGCCTTTGAAATTATGTAGCCTTATTGTTTTACTGTTTTTAATATTCTTTTCTTGTTATTGTGTTCGGATTTTATTGTTTAAATTGTTGGATACCTCCTTGATGGCTTTTTAGCAAATAAGGAAGTCTATAAATGTTTAATTAATAATAATGCTAATAATACTACTACTACAGACTATGAGCTCTAGCACTGAGCTACATGGTATTTTCCAGTGGTTACCTCAACTCAAGAAGGACATTGGAAAAGTTTCCTGATACTTACCAGAATCAAATGGCTGCCCGACAACCATATCTGAGGTGCCCTCCTGGTAAACAGTAAAAGAAGCCCCAATTGACCAATCCACACTCTCCCTTCTATAAACACTTTAACACACATTACAAAATTCTTACATGCGTAGCAGCCATTGTTTGACTCAGGTATGAACACTCATGCATCCTAACTCGTCCCATTTCACAACTTATGGTAGGCATGCACCTTGCTTGGGATAACTTCTTCCTCTGACATGTTCAGGTATACAAAAAACAGGACGAGGAAAGCAAAGAAACAGATGGAAAATGTTCTCCTTTTACTTATTTCTAGGTTTTCTTTTGCTGGTCCTTCACATCTCAATGTTTTTACAGAGAACAGCTTTTGAAGAAATGGAAGAAAGTGGGAGGATGCTGCCCAGAAATCCATTTTCCTTTTGAGATCAGCAGCCCACCAGGAAGCCCCATTTAGTGAATGGGACCGACACACCCTGGGGAAGCACCCGTGCAGGCACAGGTAGGTCTAGTCAGGTCTGTAAAGCTCGGAGTCGAATGCTGTGCAGATGAAGTCGAATGATTTCAATTGGGGTACAGGAATTTTCTGGGCACATCCTTGCTGAAAGCCTGAAGAAACCAGGCAGCCAGCTAGGGACTGGTTACGGAGGTTTAGCTCTGAAGGAATTGTGTGGACAGCTGATGTCAGCCAGCTGCCTCCCTTTGGTCTAGGGCCTGGGGGTTACGAAGCAGGTCTGTCTTTGCCTCGCTTCTTGTGCTTGTGCTTCCAGGTTTCGTGTTTCTTTAGATCTTTTCCTACTGGGAAATCTGTGCTTGGGTAACATAAAGAGTGAGCATGGCTTTGCTCTTTTTACCTGGAGCATTCTCTCCCTTCCCTTTTGCAAATTATCTTAATCTCTACTGTTAGGCCAGTATGTGCTTTCTACCAGGTTGACCCCAGTGCTAAATTCAGAGCCTTCTGCTTAGTTAGTTCTACTGCGTAAAGTTCTAGGTTTGGGGATGGAAATAAAGGATGTTTGAATTGGACCCTGATTTCTGCACCCTAAGCATGCCCTGAAAGGGTGGAGAGTCCCCTGGACTTTAAGAAGTTGTGGCAGCCTACCAGGATATGGTTTGCCCCTATGCATACTGCAGGGATTTGGGGCATCCCTCCTGTCCTTCACTAATGCTGAGACTTTTCTACAAAGTTTTAATTCATTTCTGGTTAAGTTGCATGCATGCCAACCTGTTCTGCGTTTGCTTGGCCCTAATGCTATTACAATCTCCTTCTTTCTCCAGCTTCCTAGATCAACATTCTCATATCTACTGCTGCCATTTAATGCTGATGCAGGAGTAGTCCAGAAAGGGAAATTTTTGACAAGCCAAGGGCAGTTCAGGCAGTGTGGAGAAACCAGCATGGTAAGAAAATCTCATTATTTTTGTGAAAGCCAGCAACTGGTTCATAACCTACTGGGCCCCTCTCCCCCTCTCCACCATGTCACTTCTGAAATGAGGCAAACTGTGGAAAACCAGTTAAAAAATAGTAAGGTAATGAATACTAGCCAAGGTGGTCCTGAACTGTGTTGGAATTTGAAATGCCCTGGTTCTAGTTGAAATTGGTTATTTTTATTCCGTGAAGAAAACAGATAAATTTTATTGTGTTTGTTACTGCATATTAAAATGCTAATTGCAGTACTTAGAGGACCAGGAAGTTTTTTTGCAGTGGAACCCCTTATTGATAGCTATACATCCCTTGGGAATGTCTTCTTCTAAGACAATGAAATGGAAGAGAGCAAACAGTTGTTTCCACTTGAGTTTAACAACCTGTCAGATTATAAGACTCTGTATATAAATTGCATGAGGCCGGTTTGAAGAATTATGTGGGAGGAGGAATTTCCATGATAGGAAATGGAAGGCCTTTCAACCTTGTGAGAGGAGGACAGCATAATGAAAGCAGAAGGGAAATGACTTTGTTCATCGGGGTTCACCAGGGAGGGAGGAAAGAAGGGATCTAGTAAAAGCAAATTGACCTTATCAAATTCTAATAAAGATGCAATTTAAGAGAAACTTGCTCCCAGTTACAGTTGCGGAAAAAGAATTAGTGAGTTGCTGTGCCTCATGGGACTGTTAGGCAGTGCCTGAGGGGGAGGAAATGCGTGTCTTGCATGTAAAGAATCCCTGGCTGGATCCGATTCGAGCTGTAGCATCTCCACTTAAAAGGATCCTGTACTAAGTGCCAGAAAGCGCTTTGCCTGAGGCCCAGAGAGACACCCTCAGTCTGAGCTGATAGCACTGTAGGGATGTGTGAGAATTCTGTTTGTGCGGTGAAATCTCAACAAAATTTGCCACTGGATTTTGTTCTGTTTCCAGCTGCTGGTGTTCCCTTCCTCTGTAGTTAGTCAATTTAAGAAGCAGCAGATTGTTTTTTTTTTTTTTTTTTTTTATGGCAGCATTTTGCACAAATGGGATATTTTTCTTCTCTTTCTTAGAGTCTTGGAACCTATGCAAGTGGGCTTGTTAATATGCATGACTGCAAAATGATCTCTTTTGCTGCGTGGCACCACAGCCAAATAGTCCTCTTTTGTAAATTCCTCTGCCAGTCTCATCCTGTCCACACCCACTTCTTCCATCAGCTCAGCAGAGCCATACGTGTCAAAGCACTTGTCTGCTTGATCCTCCACTTCAGTTTTTCCTGAGCAACCAGGAGTGCTAAAGGGAAGAGTGAAATTGACCAGTCACTTGGTGGTTTGGTCAAAAAATGTGTGGCTTGGGAAGTGGGCATGGTTTTCTGGGAATACCAGAGGAAGGCCAGGTTCTGCCCGGAGCCTAAAATCCTCCAGCCCTAACTAACAGTTACCAAGTTTACATGTGTGACTGAAATAAACATATTAATCTACTGTTTATTCCCATCTCAATTTCTCCCCTCAGTGTCAAATTTTAGAAAGTAAGCCCATTGGGAAAGGGTGTTGTTTTCTTGTCCTTTGGTAAAGAGGTATACCATCTTCTAGCCCAGTCAAATTTCAAAAATTGCAGCATAACTTTAAAAAACCTTGCTCATTCTCCATCTTATTAGTATTTCCATCTAGGGATCAGAGTGAACCCATGTAGACACATTTATGTCAATATTTTGATTACTAAGAATCCAATGACTCTGATAGCTGAAGGTCATTTTCAGGTTTATTTCAAGGAGCCTTCTAAAATGTATGTAAAGAAATAAATACTGTATCTAATTTAATTGTCAAGCAGCATCTGTGCTTGTTGTGGTTTAAAGCATTTATTAGCACTTTAAGCTGGGAGAATTGATGGTATTGATTCTTTGTACTTAAAATAGCTGAGATTATCAATTTTGGGTTATAAACCTAAGATATTTCAATGCATTACTTTAATATGCTTTAAGCATGGCCAATCGTCAATCTCATTAACCCATGGAATGAAGTCATTTCTTACAAATAAAATGTCGATTGGTATTGTATAAGAGTGCTTGTCAAATCAAAATTTCCTTTTTGTGTTTAACCTCTTACAAGGCATGTTATCTGCATTTTTTCCAGTTTCATTGATCTTGTTTCTTCACCTGAACTGATGGAAACAGTACCATCCAGTCAGGATTTGCATTTGAGAGAGAAATTGGGGAAGGAATGGTGTTAGACCGGGAAGGTGCCAGTTCTGATTCAAAGCATGAGGCATTTCAAGGAGCAATATTAATGCAGATATCCAGTGACATAGTTCACATACAGAAATCTTGGTGTGCTCTGCTTAAAATACCTCTTTTCATTGAATTTGGTATCTAGAAATCTGAATATTCTAAGCTGTTGAACATCCAGAAGCATTAAATTTTCCTTGTTTCAAGGCGCAACAAAAACATGGTTTTCAAAGCTGGATTTGGAGTAGGAAATGGACCGATTTGTTCGTCTAGCAGTCTTATTCTTGTTTTGTGGGTGGAGTTGTTCATCTGTGTGTATATGGTGGGTGTACTGCAGCAGAGCCCCCACTCTGGAACATGATCCTGGCTGTTATTCAACGGACTCCCATGGTCATGGTTTGGCTACAACTTCTTAAAACTCATCTCTTCAGAGAAGCTTTCCCTGAAGTCTGAGCCAGCCATCAATGGCTTGGAGGACACAGCAATGTCTGTATTTTGCTCCTAGTTAATTGTACTGTGGTGCTTTTATGGTGATAGGGTTGGTTTTATGTCATTGTGCTTTGTGTTTACTGCTTGACGCTCCTGCGGAAAGCAGTAGATAAATCTGAATGATAAATAAATCATATGCCACACAATTTATACCTGGCTTTTTGAGACAACTTCCAATAAGTTGTACCATAGCCTTTCCTGAAAACTTCTTTCTCACTTCCTGTCTGTGTCTCAAGGTCCCTGATTATGATACCCCTTCCTGCTGCAGCCTGAAGGCAACTGTTTTATTATTGCTTAAATTGTTCGATTACTTGACGTCAGTGGCTGCCATGAGGGTTATCTGACAGAAAGGAAGTGGGGCAGTGAGGGGGGAATAAAGCATAAGTGGTTTGCTGAAGCCTGTGATTATGAGAGAGAACCCAATGAATCTGAGTCACCAAAGCCTTGAGGTGTGTCCAGATGGACAGCCCATAGGTCAAAAGATACTGTGCTATGATTCCTCCTTTCTCTCCGTAACAGTTTTTTTCAGGCAAGCAAAGAGAAAAAGGTAGAATGAAGCACAATAAAAACCTCAGTTGGAAGCATTCTTGATTTTGCAAATCCATATTTTTGGTGCTGAATTTGATTTTCAGCCACCTGACTAACCTCTGGCTTTTCCGTACAAGTCGTCTCACAAACCTTTGTGGCTTGGAGGTTTTAAAGTTTAGAATTGCTTGTTCTGTGATTAATGACACATGTATAATTGGTGACATGCACCAAAACCTTCTGGGAACAATGGGAAATGATTTCCTTCCTCTGACTGCTTCATTCAGGGAGAGAGGTGAAGTACATAATGTTGAGGTTTGCTTTCAGGCACTAAATGAAAAGGGAAGAGTCCTAGGAGAGTAAAACCGTGTGAATTAGGTTTGCTACTTTGACTAATGCTGCTGTGCTACCATTTGGCTCTGCCATTTTACTTGCCGCAAGGGTTTCTGTTAAACCAATGGTGATAATTTTCTAGATCATGCTATTGAGACATACCTGTGTGGCCATGAACTACCGTTCCCTCCGTGACCAATATTACTGAGTTCAATTAATATAGAGAGCGGACTTGTCTGTCTGATTCCACAAAAGAAAAGATCATCTCAGTGGTGAGTGTGAGACAGGACCAGAATTCCCCCTTTTTCTGAACACAGAGCATATGGTTTGCGTTGGTTTTGCTTCGTGTACTGGGCTCCTGCAGGCGAGAGGCTTGGGAGGTGATGATTGCATTGCTCTGCCGGCAAAGAGCAATTCTGATGGTGATGGGCCATGGCCATCCTGGAAGCCCCCATAATAGTAGGAAGCTCTCAGGAGAAAATTACTAGCAGCACTGTTCCTACTGGTGGTAGGCCCAACACAGGTGTTCCATGAGTAGCTTGAAGTCAGCCTTGGATCTTTTGAATTCAAAGCCTTTCTCTTCCCACAGGAAGAGTGTGATCAGGCCTGACACTGGCTTAGTTAATTCTGCCTGGCCCCCAGTTGGGTTCAGGGAGGTTGGATTTCTGACTAAATAGGTTCTGCCAGTCTAAAAAATTAAAAGTGGCACTGTCTCTCCTAGTAGGCCTGTGGCAGTGGGTTGCTTCCCCCACTTCTCTTCCCATTGACCCATTTAGGTTGATAGATGTTCTAGCTCGGTTTAAGACTGTTGATTAAGGGTAGTATAAAATCATACGCATCAGTTAAACAGTTGACTGGGAGTTTCTGCTGAGCAGCGTCCATTGAAAGTGTGCACAGAAGTGCACCTTGTACACAAAACACTTCTTTCAAATAAGTGTCATGTGTGTTTCTCTGTTTATTAGCACAACATTGTTAGCTAAATCTCCCGTGCCACCACTTGGAACCCAGCATAAGTTCAGCTCCATCAATCCTAATGGCACTACCTGAAGGTTATGGGTGGATAGGCACTTTTTTACATGCTGGCCAATTATGGAAGTCCCTCGGAGAGGTAAAAGCGAGATAGCTAGACTAACAACAGAAAGATTTCAAAATGCTTTTAGAGCTAAACATTTTGGCTTCTACCTTCATCAGTAGTTGTGATGTTAGATGCCAAAAGTGCCACTTGGGAATGCTGGGAAATAAATCCCTTAGGATAGAAAGACACGAGAGTGATATAAATCTTATGATTTGTCCACCAGATTAAAGCTACTTGGACAAACATTTCAGAGTTGCTACGAGATCCACAGCTGTCTCCTTCTGTCAAAGGCATCAGTCCTTTGTTTGCTCAACTGGAAGCAATTGCAAATTTGAGAGAGTGCATGCAAGTGAGTAAAAATGCTTTGCAATTGGCTACTTTTGCTTTTTGGTAAGAACTGGTATGTAGGGCAGTCAGGGAGGGGGTTCAAGGCACACACGATTTCTGCATACAAGGTAAAAGTTTAACTCAGGTGCTGAGTCCATTAGGGGAGGAAGCAGCCTTTCCTTTGCCCTCAGCATCCCAGAGCTGGATCCCCAGTCTTTTCAGTGCCTCCACCCGATTGGACCGTGCCTTGCTTAGCGGCAGAGCTTGCTGGTGCACTCACCAGGCATCCATCTGTTGGAGAGCTGCGGCTAATAGAGGAAAGAGAGATGAAAGCAATCTTTGTATTCAGCCAAATTGTCTGGAGCAGGGTGTCAAGCTCCTGCTGGGGTAAAGGCAGAATTGGTTTTCCATCCAGTACCACAGACAAAATTCCACTGACGCACAGCTAATTCTACAGTCTGCCCTGTGTGGCTATGAAGGTGCATAGCAGAAAGTTACATCTTGAGACAATCAAAGTCGTTTTCCCAGTTGTCTGTCTCTCTTTGTCTCCCTTTTTGTGACCAGCTCTCCCCACACACACATTCTGCACTCATTCTTTCTTTTTTTTCTGATCCCTTCCAGCCTGTCCCCCCCCCCCCCCCCTCCCCTCCCCCTCCTTTCTTCCCCCCCCCCCCCCCCCCCCCCACCTATGCTTTCTCCTTTTGGGATGCTCAAAGAGTCCCATTCCTCCTTCTCACCATTGTCCTAATGCTGTAATTGATGCAAACTGTCAGCTGAAATCGTAGCTTTATCTTTGAATTGTGTCAATATTTCATGATCCTTTGTCAGGCTTTTCAGTTCACACAATGGAATGTGTTTCTTCAGTGGCAAGTAAATTTCTTTTCGGATAGGAAATGCTTAAACACACACACAGGGGGAGGGAGGGAGGGGGGGAGGGAGAGAGAGAGAGAGAGAGAGAGACTTGGATTGGGCTTGCCATGTGCTGTGGTGTCTGCCATAGACTCTGAGAGATTGTGGCTCGGGTGCAGGTACACCTTGGGATATGACCCGACCTGGGGCTTTCTGGTCCCTTCAGAATCTCACACCAATTTCTGATCCTTCCTCTCAAAGTCCCCCACTTCACTCTGTCTTCCTTACTTCCTTGTAGTCATATTTTATTCTTTTAGCTTTTTCACCATGTGCCAAGAGAGCGCTTGTTTATTGATCAGATTAAAAGTCTTATAATTATACCAACAGTATTTTCATTTCTATACTGTCCAATAGTGAAAGCTCATCAGGCGTTACAAGCCACAAATGCAAGTTGGTAAAAGCATAGCCTAACATCTTTACCATATGGAAGTTAAGAACAATTGAAAACAGTTACACAAAGACGCTGGGCCTGATTGAAACAATTGTCATTAAATCCCCATACGCTGTCCAATGCCCGTGAACAGCCTTGACGGGGGCAAAGCGGTGGCAGTCTTGGTGCCAAGCAGACTCGAGTGGGAAGAGCATTGCCACCACTTGGATTTATTCATTAGATTTTTATCCCCCTCCATTAGCCCCATTAGCCATAAAGCCCCCTTTCTGACCCTGGATACTTTCTAAGCCTCAGCAGTTGCAGTTGTTGGGAAGCCTCGATGGCAGCCACAACAAGGATAACCAGGTTCAGACAGGAAAGATTCCCTTCGACTTGAACCTCAGCAGTTTCACTGAAAGTTCATTCAGGACCCCTGCAGTTACTGACGACACCAGCTCCTGAGTAGTGGTTCTCACCGCCAACTACAAGCTTTTAGAACATATGCAGAGTGTTTTATAGATTCTGAGTCACATGGGCCCAGCAGTTGGGCAGTTGATGGTGAAATAAGGGCATCACAGTCAGAAGAAGGTGAGAGGTCTGCAGAGGGGGCTCAACACAGTGGCATTTGATTGCAGGAGATCAACATGACCATCACTGAGAAAACAGGTACTGCTGTGGGTCTTGGCATGCAATTGAGGGTGACTGCAATGCTGTTAACCTGGTGGCATTATGGGTTGTTGCTGATCAACAAAAACAATGGCCCTGGCAGCTTCTTGGGGAAGCCATCCAGTCACATTTCTTAAAATAACAGCAAATGCTAAACAGTGACCTAACTTGGAATTTTTGGGTGCTTCCTGAGAAAGGGGTGCAGGTATTTCATAACAAAGGCACATAAGCAACCCTTTTCTGCCAGGATTTATCTGAATTTTCCCAAAATGATGCTTGATGCTGCATCTTGTTTTATAGGCCATGGGAGACTTGCACTGGGGGCTGCGACATCCTTGCTCCCCTGGGCTGCCAGCAAGGGAAGTAACTTGAAGGCAGAAAGCATTGCCAGTCCAGTCTCTGAATGTTGCAACACTGTGTTGTGTTGGGGCAAGAATGGCAGCACTTCGTTCCAGCCAGGTGGGACTGAGAGGGGCCCAGCTGGTTCTGTGCAGCCCTCACTTCAAGCTGGGCTCCTCAGTCTGAGTCGCTCATCAGGAAGGGTCCTGCAGCAGACACACTGGCCTCAACTGGTGCCAGGCCAGTGGCCTATCTCTTGAATTCACCTTCAGCTGGGATCCCTCTCGGCCTGATCTCTTGCCTATTCCCCACATCCGATGCCTGTGCCCCATTTCACCTATACCTCCTTAGCCAGAATCAGTTCCCAACTGCAGCTTCTTGAGAAGCTTAAGCCTTGGGGCTGGGATATGCCTCCGTGGTGATGGGAACTGTAGTCTGACAACATCCAGTTTGGACCCTCTGCTCTGAGCAGACTGTGGAATATGCTCCCCGGGCACGTTCGCCTGGTGCTGTTACTCTATTTTTTTCTGTATTGGGTAAAGACCTTTTTATTCTCCTTTGACAATTAATTGGTTTTATCCTATTTTTATTACTATTTTAGTTGCAGTGTGATGCGTGTTGTTGTTACGGTTTGGTTTTTGTTTCCTTCTTTGAAAGCCATCCAGAGGCTTTTTAAAATAATGGACGGCATAGAAAAAATTAAATAAATAGATAAACACACTTCCCAGACTGGTAATGTTGCTGGAATAATACTTGTTGCTTTAATCCGGATGGATTTAATTTAACTGGGAAAGCAGGAGGATTGTGTGTCCCTTTAAAAAGACCCTATCTGTTGCTCCTAGTGTCTTCAGAATGATAAATCAAAAGACAAAGACTGGCATGTGATCTGAGGGTACTGCTGGTACAATACCCTGGCAAAGAGCAGCCGTTTAATACTAATATGGGATTCATGACTAAATCTCAGACTTAAAAGAGGTCACATACCACATGACACATTTCTTGTAGAACAATCTTGATAATTTATTCATCAAGAGGGTGCCTGGTAGGATATGACAGAGGGGAGGAAAAGAGGAGATTGTACAAAGCTGGATGTTGGAAAGGTGCAGTAGAATCATAATGCACTGGATGGTATTTAGGGCAGGCGGTGGTAGGAAATCTAATTAAGAAACAGCCAAAAGTGAACATGTTAGGCAATTCAACTCAGAAAGTCAAACGGATAATTTGATCCTTCCCTAATGGAAATGTTAGATAGGCATATCAGGCTGTATATGCAATTTGGACAGAAAATATTTCCTCCCCCAAAAGTAAATTAACTGGCAAAAAATGAATGCAAGAATAAGGCATGTGGGGAAATGCTTCGGAAACTTCCAAATAGTTCACATTCATTCAGGACCTATCGTGAGCAGCCATAGTCCCTTTTTCGAAGCGCTGACTGACTTGGTAATGCACATGGTCTTAGGCTGTTTGCAGGAAGCAAGACTATTGCCCTTCATTTTTCAGTGCAACTGTTTGCTGCCTAAGCCACCATTTTCTCCCTTGGCAAATTTATTTATTTATTAATTCATTTATTTAGGGAACTTCTATGCCTCTCCATTCACTGAAGCCTCGGGGCGGCTCACAATCATAGATAAATAACATAATATAAAACAATACAATTTAACAGTATACATTAAGTCACCCTGGCCAAAGACTAAAATAAATAAATAATATTAACAATTAAAATAATATTTGAATAAAAAGGTCTTCACCTGGCGCCGAAAAGCAAATAACGACGGTGCCAGGCGAACCTCTCTGGGGAGCACATTCCATAGATTGGGTGCCACCGCAGAGAAAGCCCTCCTCCGAGTACTTACCACAGCCCACACCTCCTGATGACCTCTCCCCGCAGTTTCATGTAGATGTTGAACAGCAAAGGGGACAGAATGGATCCCTGCGGTACTCCATGGCATAGCTGCCATGGCGCAGAGCCATAGTCCCCCAGCACCACCTTCTGGAATCGGCCATTGAGATAGGAGCGGAACCATTGCAAAGCAGTGCCTCCAACCCCCAATCCCGCAAGCCTATCCAGAAGGATACCAAGGTCGATGGTATCGAAAGCCGCTGAGAGGTCCAGGAGAACCAACAGG
>NW_025335549.1:8262518-8340221 GCF_004798865.1 Varanus komodoensis | reverse complement strand
CTGGGACGCACTCCCCCTGTCCTTCTCCCTGCACAGGTCATCATACAGGGCGACCAAGGCAGATTCAGTACCGTACCCGGGTCTGAAGCCAGACTGAAATGGGTCCAGATAATCAGTTTCATCAAGAGTTCTTGGAGTTGTCCCGCCACCACCCGCTCCAACACCTTGTCCAGAAACGGGATGTTGGCCACTGGTCTATAATTAGTGGCTATCTCTGGATCCAGTGACACTTTCTTCAGGACCGGTCAGACTACCGCCTCCTTTAAAGGGGCAGGTACCCGACCCACCCACAGAGAAGCATTAACCACTTCCAAGATCCAGGTCCCAGTCCCGTGCTTGGCATTGTTAATTACCCAAGATGGGCAAGGGTCCAATAGGCAAGTGGTGGGACGTACTCGTCCAAGCACCTTGTTTACATCATCAGGCCACAATAACTGAAATTCATCCATTAATTTTGGACCAGACAGCGACATTGGTATCTCCCCAGAAGCCTCTGGGTCACTAGTGGAGTCCAGCTCATGATGAATCTGAGCGATTTTCTCCCTGAAATACTTGGCAAAGTCATCACAGCGGGCCTTCGAGGGTGGAACCAGATCTTTCTTAGGGCCAGGATGGTCCAGCCCTTGAACCACCTGAAAAAGCTCTGCCGGATGGCATTTTGAGGAGGCAATGGAAACGGAGAAGAATTTCTTTTTCGCTGCCCTCACCGCCACAGCATAGGCCCGATAATGGGTTCTTAAGTGTGTTTGGTCAGATTCATCCCGTGATCTCCTCCATCTACGCTCTAGCTGCCTCCTGGCCTGCTTCATCGCCCATGAAATCCATGATAACTATTCACAAAGCTGCCCATTGATCTGAGGGCATGATCTGTGGCTGTTCACAGACATGGTCTTTTACCATAAAAGCCGTCTGCACCCCTAAAAATGGCCAGGACAGGAGAAGAGATCCTTTGATGCTTGTGAAAGCTTTTAACTCTCCCCTTTGTCTTGAATTCTCCATTCTTTGTTGTGCAAAAAGAAACACGCTCTTAATAATGCTGCCCTCCAGCTTCCTATTTTTTTTTTAAATCTCACAACCAGAGCTTGACAATGACAATCTTCCACAGCTTGTGCAAATGGGTCCCCGCTGGGGGTTTCCAGGGTTTTCCATCTCGGCACAGCAAGTGGCTGCCTCCATCAATGCAGATGACGTTGGCAGAGGAACAAGGCAGCGTTCCTATCAGGATCCCCAGCCATTTGCAGGGATGCACAGCTGCAGGCGTGCTCGGAAAAGAGCCCCTGGTTTGAAACTTGGAGTGTGCCATCTGGCAGGAGGAAGGTGATAAAGTTCGGTGCCACGGCAACACTGCCTGCGGTTGCTGCTTCTCCCCTACCCTCGGCTGAAAAGAAGGCTAGCAGAAGGGGTAGCGCAAGGATGCAGTAGAGATAACAGATCACTCCATTCTGCTCCCACTTCCGAGATGAACATGGGCGCAGCTGCTCCCACTGCTAAGGCATAGAAGTTACTGCAGTCTTGAGTCTACAGGGCCTTTAGTCCACACCCTCTTCCCGTATTTGCAGCTCTTCCTTAATCTTGCTGAATGGCTACAGGGACCAGACTCCCAGGGTAAATAACCCTAAATAAGTCATGGTGGCCTGCAGTGCATGCAAGTATGAATACTCAAACCACATGGGCGATCACTGCAGCTTATCACACCGTGCAAAGTGGGGCAGGTTGCTGTGGCTGATGTCCCACCAGAACCAAAGAACAGCTGGGGAATGGGGGTTATACACCAAAGCCCATCCATCTGTGCTCCTTTGTTTGTTTGGGATGAAAGGATCTTCATGCAAGTTATATTCCCATTTATGATTGGCTGAATATCTAGAGCGGCCACCACTGAATGAAGACAGAGAACCTCCATCACTTTCCTTCTATGGGTTTCCACAAAGTTTTATACTAGTTTAATGGAGACTAAAATTTGAACATAGATTTTCCCATTTTATGGCCATCTTGCTCAGCTGTCATTCCTCTTGACCAAACAGCATGTGCTGGGAAAGGTTATCCATCAAAGCAAACAGGCCTGCTGGATTCAGAAAATTGATAAATGAAGATCAGAGAAACCAGCAGACAGGTGCTGGTGACAGGTTGGGCCCAGTGGGACTTTTGCCCAGTTAAGTGTGTATTGCAGGGATAGGTGACCCTACTGCCTTCCTGATGCTGGAGTTGTAGTCCAAAATATCAGGAAGGTATCAGGTTGCTTGTGTAGAACAGATAAGGCAGCCTTAAATAGAATCTTGTTGCAAATGCCCAGATTCTTATCCTGTTCTGAAGCTGAATAAAGCCCAGGTAACATGTTGATTCTCCATGAAAACTTTGCATTTAAAACACCTGCCCTTCTGAATACACCAATGTAGATTTGATCCTCTCAGCATCCTTAATCTCATGAACCAGCCTTATGAATGGGCCAGGATGATAAGGTTTATGAAATATCCAAAGACATTTCTGAAGTGGGATGATATGATTGGTGATTTGGACAAATGTCATATGTATTGTTGACTGGGGCTTTTACCTATTCATCGCCACATTTTATTCCCAGTCTCCGAGACTGTGGTCCTTATTCTATTGAGAGAGTTACCTCTATGCTCACAAGAGGCATGCAGGCAGGGAGCTTCTTGCAAAAGAGGCCTACTGGCTGCCATACCTATTTGCATGCTTCCAGCCAGGTCATACCACTTAGCAAGATCCATTGTCTACAGCCAAGGCCTGTACCGCTACTGCATTTGTTCAGCAGGGATGCACACAGGCGTAAAGATTTACATCAGACAATGCGCAGACAATGAAGTGGGGGGGAAACACCAGATTTACATGTTGAAATTGCTACTCAGAGGGACAGAGATAAAAGGGAAACTGACAGAACACCAGTTGTTCGTTCTTCTTGCTTCCAGCTGCGATGCTTCCATCACATCACCAGTGAGCTGCAGCCTGGGAATGAGGGGAGATGTTGTCTCGTCTGGAGAGCAGCAGGCTGGGAATTTGGCAATAAGCCAAATTAGCCAGAAGCTTCCTGAACAAGCAAGATTTCAGCCAGCTATCTAAAACAATAGAAGGCTGCACCTTGGCAGAGCTCTGTAGGAAGCATGTTCCACACAGTCGGTGTCACTACCGAGGAAGCCCTGTTCCCTGTAGATGCCTATCGAAACTCTTTTGGTAACAGCACCTGAAGCAAGCAAAGTCCCAAAAATGCCATTATGATGAAAAGGCAAATAAGCATCACATTGTTATACACAAATGATGATACAAGGAGCAGTAAAAACACCCCAGATAGCAATACTAAAAGCAGAAGCAAACATAAATGAATGCAACTTGAATTAAATTATCCACAAGAATCCTGAGTGAACACTGCAGAATTTATTGGGATCTGAAGGATAGCAAATAGGGCACTCATTGGAGTATTCCATGGAAGGAAGCTCTTCTATTGGGTTCAGCCACATAATGCTCGCTCACATAATTTCCCCGCTCACCTCCTTAATGGAGAAGGACATGCAATGACCATCAGTGGTCTATGAAGGTCTAGTTGCTCACCAGGAAGTCAGCTCATGCACCTTACCATGACCCTGTTGAACAGGCCTAGTATAATAAAGAGGAAGGTTGGTTAGTGGGAATTATCTCAAGATTTATAATTCATTAACCAACTTCCCACTGTAACCACAAGAAAATCATAAAAGGAACAGCTTCTCCATGCTGTGGTCCCCTCTGCTCTCCCTCCTAAAGCTGGAGGTCAGCGGCAGCTGGAATCCGAATATGGTAGTATTAAATCTATCATGATGGGTGGCTATCAATAGACTTCTTTGCCATGAATTCATCTAATCCCCCTTTAAAGCTCTACAAGCTCATGCTATCAGCATAGCTTATGTGACAAGCAGCTAATGCAGTGTGGTGCTTGGGGTGTTGGACTGAGGACCTGGAGAGTCCAGGTTCGATTCTCCACTGGGCCATGAAGCTCACTGGGTACCTTTGGATCAGGTCCTCATGCTCAACCTTTCAGGGTTACTGTTGTGAAGATAAAATGGCACTATACAAGTCCCCATAGGTTCCTCCCAAGAGGCAAAAAAGCTGGATATAAATACTATGTAGTAATAATATTAGAGCACCATAAACACCACCTACTTCATCTTGTTTAACCTGCTAAAACATTTCACAGTGTGACCTAGAATTCCAGTGCTACAAGAGGGAGAAATATGTTTCCAAGGCCATAATGGTTTCTTTTGGTGCCCAAGTCTCACGCTTGCCCATATCTGTGGGTCAGCTGGGACCCACCATGCCTTTAGAAACACTGAAAGCTTGCATATTATGTTAGATCTACCTGAACCAGCAAGACTAAGCTAAAATCCTTGTTCAGTCTTAGAGCTCAACGAGAAACCTGGGGCAAGTCACTCACTCTGTTTAAACTGCTGTTTCCTGTTATTTTGAAGACAGAATGGGATAACGCTCTGTATGTCATTCCAAACTCCCTGGAGGAAGAGAAAGATACAATTGTGATAAGCAAAACACCCAAAGGAAATTTTTCAAGGAAGGAAGGAACACACCTTCCATGGCTTGAAACCTGGCATCTCCTTTCTCCCTATCTGTGCATTGACCTATTTGTAGATTTAATTCTCATGTTGACTTAGCAAGAAGAAAGAGCAGGGGCAGCTCCCAGACACAGGTAACTGCATGTTCTATCTGTTGGTCTCAACCATATTTTACTTCATTTCTGAGCTGTGTAAAAGTGTTGGTGGGATTACCACTTATTTCCACTGCTTAAGATAGTGGAGATTGTAGCACAAAGCCCTCGAAGGACCAGCACAGATGGCACATCATTCCCTTCCAGCAGCATCACCCTTGGAGATGCAGACAAAGGCCAGTTTGCAGAATCTGGCCCTCAAGTGCGGAGAGGCTCAACCAGGAGAGAATTGCTCCTGTGTCACTGGGGTAGTGCAATATGCCAGGTTTTATCTGGCCCTTAAAGGGTGTTGAGCCCTACCCTGCTAACAGATTCCGATTGCACACTGGAATAGTTACACTGCCCTGGTAAGGACCTGTCAGCTTTGCTTTCCCCCAATTTATTTTACATGCCAAATTATTTCTGTCTGGTTCAGGGAGAACTGCTTGCTAAATAGTGGTAATAATAATAACCACAAAAATGAAATTGTTACCCATGAAATTTTTCAGCCCAATTACTCAATGCTGTTTGCTCTGAACTACTCCTGCTCACAGTGAAACCAGCTGAATGGAAAACACCAGCACAGCCATTTGGTTTCCAAGCAGGGATAAATGGGTGCAGCAAAACCCATTGAAAAGTAGGAAATGTAAGAAATACCAGCCAAAGATGCACACTTTCTACTGGAGCCTGGACATTTCTGGGAGTGCTAATTTGTTCAAGGACAAATTATGAAGATGTATACAAATGTTCCTACCCAACCACTAAGATCTGCAGGAGAGGTCCTTCTCAGAGATCCTCAGAGGGGGCCTTCTCCATGGTTGCACCCCAGCTGTGGAACATGCTCCCGAGAGGTACATGTGACACCTTATTTCTTTTCTTTTAGATGCCAAGTCAAAACATTTTTTATTTACCAGACAGGTAAATTTAAAAAAAAAAGATCTATTGATATATTTATTATAAACAATTTTAGGCATGTTTTATCACTGCTCTTGTGTTTGGTGTTTTGTTTTGTTTTTGTTTTGTTTTTTGTGAACTGCTGTAGTTATTTATTGTCAGGTTTCTAGTGGTTTCTACTGCCTGTTCTATTGCTGGATTTTTATTATGCTTATGTGTTAAATTATACACCACCCTGAGAGTGCTGTGAGCTATAGGTCAGTATAGAAATGCAATAAATAAATATGTAAACAGAGAAATCTGGTTCTGCCAGTGAGCAGACAACACATGGGGCAGATAAGCCACCAAACATCGGGGGGATATTCTTAACAGCATCCATTCACCCCTGGTTGTAAGCAAATGGCTGTGCTGGTGCATGATATTTCACTACCTTGCTGTGAGGGGAGTAGTCCAATAAGCCAGAGTTACTCTCTCAACTGTTTGCCACTGCCTCTGTCAGGAAATCTCAATTAGCAGGACCAGAAGAATGTACGTTCAGATCCACACAGTAGACGCTGTGCTCAGTCTCAGCAGCTTACTGGTGGGACACGCAGGTACCCCTCTGACAGAGAAAAACACAACAGTGCTGCAGGATAGCCACTACACCAGACAGGCTACAAACTCCCTGAGTTTATTTGATAGGTTATGGGTCACATACACAGTTTTGGGGTGAGGATGAGGGATGAACGGGTACATTACTGAGGACAAGACAAGTGCAAACAGAGCAATGGAAGGTTAACAGCAGAGAGGATGTTGCAAACTGTTGTAGTGATATCAAGTGATTGGGTGGTTAATGACAAGGCAAACAGTGGAGCAATATGAATTTTAACAGTTCCCAGGTGGGGTTTTTACATGCTGTGGAAGGTGATTGCATCAAGACAAGGGAATCTATTCAGTGTCTCTCCCTGCAGTCAGTGAGCTGGCTGGATACTTTCATTTCAGTTTTCACTGCACAGTAGCTCAGGAATGTAGTGAGTTCTCAAGCTGATAACTGGAGCCACTGCAAGCATTCCTGAGCAGATTAAGTGTACTTGTTAAGTGTACTTTGTATCAAGCAGCCTCAGGCACACCCCTGGTTCTTTCTCCAGGAGAATAGATGAATAATGCAGCTTCCAGCATCTGGCACAGGGAGCGCACCCCAAAAGTTCTAATCCTTTCTGGGGGAGAGGAACAAGGGCATTGCTGCCCGATTTAATATTTAAAAGACACACAAAGGCATTCTTTTTATTACAGCCTTTATTTGGACTTTCACAACACCTCCGGACATGGACTACTGGCTTGTTTCTCCCCCAGCAGGAAATCATGGTGCCTTGAGGAAGAGACAAGTAACAGGCCTGGGTTGTATCATCAAATGTGATGACAAAAAGCAGCCACAAAGGGTGATCCTATACCACAATACTGCCTTGTGTACCACAGTCCAGGGTTTAAGCAAGGCCATCCCAGTGCATATTTGAAATATGCTTGTTTGGAGTTCCTGATTCAGTTGAGAAATGGCCACACACTTTCAAGGGCTTTGGTCTATATTTAATCATGTTCAGTGTGCACAAAATAATTTCCCATTTATACAAAACTCTTTATTATGAGGTTGTACAAGGGAAGTATCCGAGTCACTGTTGATTCCTTTTTACAGGTTTGCAATTCATTGCAGAGGGTATCTGGAGGAAAAAAGACCTCTTCCTGCCTCTACCAAAATACCGTAAACAAACAGCCAGGATAGAGCCCTTCGATCTGTGCTAGAGAACACACATGGTACCAAGATCAGCCTCTGGCATCTCTGCAAAGGGCTGAGAAAGAAACCTGACTGAAACCCTGGAGAGAGTTCTGGGCCAAAGAGACCGATGATCTGGCTGGCAAAAGACAGTTGCATTGGGTTAACTAGGACCTACTGCTTTATTAACCTATAGCAATGGAGATCTGCAATCATTGCTGTAACCTGAGCAACCTATCCCTACTTTCCTAATGAAAAGCAAGAAAGATTTGGCCCTGAGCTGGGAGCAGCAACGTAATGCCTGGTCCTCAGGAGTAACATCCAGGGCCCACATCCTAGAGGGGAGCAAATGGCTACCCAGAGAGCAGCAATTGATGGGGCCGTAGCAGTGGCATAAAGGCCTGGAGCAGCCTGTGGTCCGTGCTCCTTCATTTCCTTTGTAATATTTCTGTGACTCCCAACAGCCAAAGCTCTCTGGGTAGTTTACAAGGTATGTCAGTTCCCACTGGGCTAATGATCTCAACAGCTTCCTCTCTTCTTATTTTTATAAGCATTTTATCATCAGGCAGCAGCTGGCTGGGCTTGTATATGGTAATAGATGCTCATTCTCTTATTTTTACTTTTAAAATGTGCTGAATTTTTCTACACCAAAATGGGTGCTTTTTTCCCAAGCGAATGTATTTCCAGCAGTGCTGCAGAGACAAGTTCTGTGAGGTTCATAATCGTGATGGTTTTATGAGTGAGTTGCAAATCCAAAGCCGAAAATGTTCAGGGTAATTTTATTGTTATTATTTAATCAAGCTTGGCAAACAGTTGCTTATGCTTGTTCTAACATCATGTATGGAGAACTAGTTGTAAAGTCTGGTGTGGTGATTGTGGAAGAGGGTGACAAATATTAGTTGTGAACTTCACAACTGAAGTGATAGATGTGGGTGTCCAAAGGTTCCCCCTTTAAGTCAATTTAAGTCAAGGTTCTAACATTTCCAAGGCACACAACTGGCTACACCTTGTCAACCTTCAGGCAGCCTTCTCAGACTCTGGATGTATGATCCAGGGAATCCCCAGAAAGTTTCTTTTCCTCCAAAGAAAGTCTCAGTCATCTCTGTTTACTCAGTTCCTCTCAATTCTTTGGAATATACTTCCCCGTATCACACTGCTATTGCGACTAGCTTGCTTAAACAATTTCGGTAGCTCCCTACACTAGCTGCCCATCTCCACTGTCTAGCAAGAAGCAAAAATGCACAATTTCTTGCCTGCTTATCTGATCAATGAGCAAAAACCTCTAACTGAGCCCTTCCCAAATTAGCTGCTGTTACACTGAGAGCACAAGATGCATTGGTGGGTGATTAAATTATTTAAACTGGGCCTGTGAGGGACCGACAGATGCTTACACTGTGCTGACATTGTGGGTGTTTGTGCATCATTTTAATGCCCTGCCTCCCTCCAAGGCCAGGTGCAGAGGGGACCAGAAGGGGCTGAATTCCACCTGCCTCCCTTTTGGCAACTGATTCCAGTCTACAGGACAAGGAAAGGACAAGGAAAGAATTAAGATATCTATGCAAAACACCTTTCTCCTGTACCAGTCCCAGCCTATTCCATGAATTGAGAAAGTCCAGATAAAGCCTCAAATAAAAGATATGTATTTATGTGTCCTTTAATATAGAATCAGGCAGCAGTGTCCTCATTCCTCTCCACTCAAAGGGACTAGAACTTCTCACCCAGCTCCATAAGCCTGGGAAAGAAATCTGTGCCGGGGCCCCATTATTCATCCATTTCCTGCAGAGCGGCTCATACACACTCCAGAGGCTATGCAGTACAAAGTATCAGGAAGTGCAAACGCATAATCTGGTCAGGAATGCTCACGCTTGTCTTTAATTATCAGTTTAAGCAACTGGATACATTCCTCTGCTACTGTGCATTTCCTGCTAGCTTTCTGACTGCAAGGAGCAGTGCTGAATAGATTCTCTTTGTGCTAATGTAATCACCTTCCTCTAAATATTAAAACCTGCACTTGGGACCTGTTATGATTCCTACCACTCCATTGATTATCTGGTCATTGGTCACTCAATCACTCTATATCGCTGTAACTTTTGAAACATCCTTTCTGATGTCAGTCTTACATTGTTCTGTTTGTACTTCCATTGTCCTCTGTAAATTTACTTGTTTGTACCTCATCATCTCCCTGGAAATGGTGTATGTGACCCACAACTTATAAAAACTCAGGATATGCTATGGAAAGCTTGTAGTTGATTCAGTACACTGTCTACCCTGCAGTTCTGTTTTGTTTTTTTCTGTCAGAGACAGTACCTTGTGTCCTGCCAATAAACTGCTGAGACTGAGCTTAGCACCTTCCTTGTGAATCTGAACATACATTCTCCTGGTCCTGCTATTCTGAAATTTCCTGACACATGCTTGAGAAAGAGGTACAGCATCTGGGACCAGCCCAGCTTTTGTAGCTGGGTTGTGCTGCTCAGCTAGCCTAGATTCTGTAACCAGTTATAGCATATCAAGATGTTTGAGGCTAAACTAGGAATCTGTTGGCAGTTAACAGGCAGTTGTGGGTGGCCAGTGGTCTTCTGGATCTGGAGAGGCACCCACCTCATTAGAACCCCACAGAGTCTTGGGAATAGTCTTGGCGCTTAAGGGATAAAGGAAAGTAGAACACCTGGAGGACATGCAGGTGACAAGGGGGAGTCAAAGCCTAACATTTTCAGATATTACAAGGATTTGAGAGAGAGAAGCTGGCAGAAACCTCAGTTCAGAAAGGAACGATCACGCTCAGATAAATTGAATCAAGGCTGGTTAAAGTACATTCAGGAGAGAAAAGAAGATCTGTGAGTGAGTAGGAAAAGAATGAGATACCTCAGTCAGGAGCTGTTATTATACATTGTTTTACTCATTAAGAAAAAGATATGGAACATCTTGAAACTAATACCCTTACTGTATAAATAAAGAGTTCATTGTCAACTCTGCTTCTTAGGCTGTTTGAATATCAGCATCTCATCCTCAGGACCATCAAAGAAGTCTTACAGCTTGGGTACAATATGGAGGGAGATATTAATTAATAGCATTGGAATCAAATTCCCAGTGGCCACATCACATACACAGAGAAAGAGATGGAAATATCAATTAAAGTTAAAGACACTCCATAGCCAAACAAAACGTAGGAGTGATGGTCCGGTCTTCAATCTATGGCATCCTCCCTGAAACCCTGGAGAGTAGCTGCAAATCAGTATCAACACGAGTGGGCTTGGTTGACCCATCCAGAGACCCTGTGCTGAGAAGAAGCATCTCTCCTCCCCCTCACTTCACTCAGGTGATGCAGGCATCATGAGCCTTCGGAGCATCAGCAAATACCTTTGCACCAGATCGGAGGCGTCAGTAGCTCACAACAAGCCTCCTGCTTTCAAGTCTGTTTTGAACTCTGCCTCTAGAGATGGTGCAATTGCAACACTAACAGAATAAAGAGAAAGGAAGTTTGCGCCTAAGTAAGTGCGGCCGCATTTCCCACGTGTGGTGGAAACGATGTATTGCTAGGAGGAGAGATTCCATCCATTTTTTGAGTGCAAAGGCTGGGATTTATTTCATCAGCTTTTAGAAAATGGCATGCAGCTGCCACTCAACAGCTTTCCACACAGGTTTATTTGCAAATAAGGGGTTCATTTTTGGTTTGTTTACTCGCTTGCCTATCATCCAATATTTTTCCTGTGTCAGTCATTGACATTACACTGTTGACTATCCTTGGCAGAATAAGTCTGTGCATTTAGTTTGGATTTATTTTTAATGTCACCTTTATATTTAATGCAGTTCTCTGTGTGGGTGGTGAGGTGAATGCTTACCATTTCTGCTCCTTGAATTATTTTTAAAAGAAAGCTCATCCTTCAGAAACCACAGAAAGTGAGTATAAAACCTCTGATTCCTCTCGAAAACATTACCTTGCGTGCCTCTTGTTTAGCCCTGTGTTGTGTTGGCTACAATTGTTCTGATCAAGTGGGGGCTCATTGGTGTATGTGCACAATACAGCATACAGTGTGTGTATCCCCTGCATCCTGTTCTCCAAGGACATCCACTCTGTAGGAAGGAAAAATTCTGCACAGGCTTCCTGGAGTCCAAGATTTTGCTGGTGGATGCTGTCACAGGAAAGACAGGAGGTTGTTTGTTTCCATTTTCAGCCAAAGAAGACTTTTGGGGGGAAATCATGATTGATTTTTACCACAGTTGTGCATTTAGAGCAAAGGAAAACTGCACTTTAGGATGTGTCATTGTGCTATCATTATTGGTAGCCTGCAATCTTTCAGCAACTGCTCCCATGCTCTGCTCTGCTTTCTTTCTCCCATCAAATTGAAAACTGCTTACCCCTTCCAAGCAAATTAAAGGCAGCCTGGGAAAACCACTTCCGTAACCACCACCTGCTTCCATTACCACCTGGGCCTGAGCTGACTGGGTCTGCTGCACGGATTCCCTTAAGCAGCTTCATTCTTTGGAAGCCAGCCATGCCAAAGGGAAAAGAGTGGCTTTGGGCAGGAGGAAGCACTGCCCACGGTGCTATCAATGGATCACTGATGCCCAGCAGGAATGAACTCTCACCTTCCCAGTGACTGCTTCCCCCTCCATAGGAGAGGTTACCACCTGGTTTCGGAAGAGCAAAAGTGCCGTGGCATCAGAGCTAATGTCTTGGCTCAACAAATGGAAAGGGCTGTGAGTTATTCCACACTTTGGCCTACTATTCAAGCTGTTGTCGCTGCTACTTCCTCCTCCTCTCTAGAGACGGAAGCCAAATGCAGTTTCTGAAACATTCTCAAGAATTTCATCACAGGTTCAGATTCTTCAGACACTAAGCTTTCATTTTAAAGAGCCACCAGTGGGCTGCCAGAACCACTCTAGTGTGCTCTGAAAAACGGTGTTTTTCATTTCCTGCTCTAAACTGCAGTGCAGCGTAATAGCAAACAGCTGCTGTGTTGCTTCCCACAGGTAGCCACATTTCGACAATGAGCAAAATAAGTCCTGTAAAAGAGAGTGTTCCATATGCTCCCACTTCCTTAGAAGAGAAAGTGCAGGCTGGGTGTGCCTTTGTAATGTGCTTCGGACTTGTGGCTTTGCAGTGATCTTTGCAATGTCTCCCGCCATGTGTTTGGGCAAGAAATCATTGAAAGAAATCTGCCTCATGGAAGAAAAATGCGAAGGGTTTGCATGCCCTGCGTGTGGCTGGAATTTAACCACTGTATCAGGAGTCCAAAGGGCCTTGTTTGCATCACGGTTATGCATCGTTTCTTCAGGAGTTATGTGTGATTCATTAGAATGTAAAAGGAAGGTACGTATTAAACCAAATAGTCTTTGGAGCACAGTCAGCTTCACACTGCTTCTACTGTTCGTGTCTAGTTATCTGAGATTCCCTCGGGATGTGAATTGGATCCGCTTTTCGGCAGAACTTGTTATGGGTCTTAGCATCCATGTGGGAAATCCCTTCATGCGCTTGGCGATAGCATATAGAAGGGTCATAGGATTCACTGGAGTACTTCTTTGTGACAAAGGAGGGCTTTTGTACAAAATGCTCGACCGAACCTTTACAACAACTTTTCCATTTCCATTTGTTAAACTGCCTCAACATGAAGCCAAGGGCTTCTTTGGCTCAGATTGGGTGATAAAATTGGGGATCATGCAATAAGTGATTCCATCATGACACTCTCTTGCGCATGGAAGAAGCTGAGCAGCAATGCCAGGGTCACAGCCTGAGCCCATTCTGTGTGAAGGCAAAACCACACCGAGCTTAAGGTGAATGGGCTTAATATGCCCTTACGGAAGCCAGACTGTAGCCAAATCAGTTTAACCTTCAGAATCATGAACCTAAATGGCCAGTCATGTTTCTCCACCATCATTTCCCCAAAATATTTTATTGGAGGTGGGGGGATGCTTTTCACCAGTGGCAAAAGTATTCATAAAATGCCTTCTACATGTTGTCCCCTTTGTCACACCTTGTGATGGGTTGTCATCCTATCTTGTGTTCCCTCCTCTCCACCTGTGCTGATGGGAATTCCCATCCACAACCACTCGACACACGAAACCCAACTGATGATATTTTCTAACTTGTTGAATGGGGCTATTCTGCCCCCTCCTCCCCCTTGCAGCGCCCCAGAGCGTCTCAAGACCGGCAGGACACTCTTCTGGTTCATATAGGCTGTTGTGCAGAGGGCATCCTGCTTTTTCCTCGAACCCTGTCCTGTGTGCCGTTCCAGGAATCTCCCAAACCATCAGAGAGGGTTTTCAGGGAAGTAAAAGGAGCTGCAAGGAACATATCCTTCAGTTGATCCAACCCTATATCCATAGCAAAGTCTAAATGTCCTACAGACCTTGCATACAAAATGTTCCAAGGGCCCCACGAATGGACTGAATCCAGCTAGGTTCTTGGTTTGGTTTTCTTGACAGAATGTAAGAAAGCCATGCCTCAGATAAGGACAGGAAACTCTGCTGTCCCCACCACCAGCTCCCTTTCCTTTTCAGTTTAGGTAGCTGCACGACTGGAAGGGTGAGCGCTCGCTTGAGGTGTTGCAGTCAGAATCTCATCCCTCTAAATTAGGCATCACTTGTCAATGCGCATTTCACCCACATCCTGCCAAAGCAAATGCAATTCCATATTTATTTAGTTTGCGGACGAGCTAACTCAATCAGAAGTAAGAGCAACTCTCAGGCAACCCTCCCGGGACTCACCTTCTGCAATGATTTGATTGGGTTCCTTGTATGACTCTCTTAAATTTCTGCCTGATTTGATTTCTCTTTGGGTTGTGTGTGTGTGGGGGGGGGGGGGTGAGGGCTGCTGCAATATGGAGAAAGCAGAATGGAAAGCACCTTGGCTGTATTTCAGAATCGGTGCTGACTTTGGGTGCCCTGGAATGTATCACAACTCAATTCTATCCTTGTCCTACCACAACAATCCATGTCTTGTACCATGAGCCTTGCCTATATTGTCTACTTCAGCCTTCCCTAATTTGGTGCTCTCCAGACCAATATCTGACAGTTAGGCCTGACCGGAAGTTGACCAAAACTTCTGAAAGGCATCAGTGTGGCGAAGACTCTCAGCAGCTTTCCAGACTCCAAGGCAGTGATGGTTTTTTCCCACCACATGCTACTTGACCCATGTTATATTTTGAGATACCAGGGAGAGAACCTGGGACCCATGTGGTCTTCTGCCACTGAGCCATGGTTGGTTCCTCTCTATAGGACTGGGGTGCAAAACGTATCTTCAGTTGGTCAGTGGGTTGGGAAGAACTGGCCTCCACCAGTCTGTAAGCTGGAAGATCTAAGTGGTCCCACTGCCAAAACTGCTGGGAAATTCTTTTTCTCAGTTCCTGAATCCCTGGCTTGGCCTTTCACTTGACTTCCTGATGGGGACTGCAAACATGGCACGAACAACAGACTCCAACAGCTGTGGAAGCAGCTGCTCCTGCCAGTTCACTGGTGCATTTATTACACTGTTGTGCCACCCAATAACCGAAGCTCCCTCAGTGGTTCACAACAAGGGGTTCCTCTTGCCATCCCCATTGCTGAGTTTCGTCTGCACCCACCAGTTTTCCCCCACATGCACTTCATTCTGCTGCGAAGACTGATTCCTTTCTGGGTGGAATTCAAGAAGGCTCTATGGGCCAGTTTGGGAAAAATGGTGGCCTGGAATAAGCCAACAGACTGGTTTTGCCCCTTTGCTTTAGCGTTTAGCAGGGAGGCAGACCCTTAGCAGTTTCAGGTTTATTCACAATAGAACCACACTGACTCACTTCCCTTCTCTGCTCAGTCTCTTTGTCATGGTCTTCAGAATCAGCCTAGAGGGCCCTGAAGCCATCTTGTCTGCCATGCTTGGTCAGCAGGCGTGTGCAGGGTAGGTCTTGGTACTCAGAATTGAGGACTGCTTGTGAAAACAATATTTTCAGTGTGTTCCCATATTATTTATATCCCCAGTTAATTTGAGGGTGGTGAAATTCATTCCAGTAGGACTTGAGTGGAATATACTATAAAAGTGACATCACTTGTTCCAAGTCTTTTGAATGGGGTAGAATTTGATTTAATTGCACATATGCAAAAGTATGCAAAATGGAGTTTCATACACAATGCATTACCTTTTTTATCCTGCCTGTCCTCCAGTGACTTAAGGGCTGTTCAAGGTGAAAGGTGAAGACTAACCCAACATAACCTAATGAGCTTCATGATTCATGAAGTTTTCTCAGTCCTACATGACCTATTTAGCAGTGGCCCCTTTCATTCCCCCTGCCCTTTAATATTGTGCCTAATTTCCTACAAGGAACCCAAGGCAGCTTACACAATTCTCTTTATTAGCCTCTCTATTTTATCGTCACAACAACACTGTGGGAAAGGTCAAACTGAGAGTAACTGGCCCAAAGGCATCCAGTGAACTTCAGGTCAAGTGGGGACTAGAACCCGGACCTCCTCAGTTCCATTCCAATGCTCTAACCACTACACCACACTGCACTCCAGTCAAATGGAGCCATCATGCATTCAAGAGGACATTCAGTGCCTATTTGTTCCAGACTGCTTTTTCTTAATGAGGAGATTTTGCTCCAGTTACTGGATCCAGGGCTAAATTATTGTATTCGTTTTAATGATGCTGTGCTGATGAACCGGATGGAGCTATTCTGATTTGGCTGCCATATTATTATTGAGGCTTATGGCTGCTTTCGCACTTTTAAAAATGTTTTATGCTCTTGTTTTATTGTGGTTTTATGTTAATATGGAAACTGCTTTGTACTTTAAATCCAGCTGTAAAATATTTAAAATATTATAAGGAGCACAATCACCCTGGTCTAATGACTACTTTATACGCAGATGAATGTGCAGAGAGAGACACATGTTGCACTGATTTCTTGTAGAGTCTCAGCCAGCCTAGGTTGTTGTTGTTTATAAATGAAATGAATCAGCAAATGTATCACACTGCAAAGGTTTGGGACCATGTATACTGAAACCAGGGAATGAAGTCTGAATTCGGTCAACTAGTTGTATTGCTTTCTCAGCCCTTCCTCCATTCTGATAGCCCTCACATTACGCCCTTACAGGGTGTATCTGTAAATTAAGATTAAGATTCCAAATAATGTCTTCAATAGTGGGATCCTATGCAGGCCTAATCTGGTGTAAACCCCACTGAGTTCAACAGGTCTTCTTGGCAGGCAATTTTGGATAAGATTGTTAGAGGAGATCTGGTTTCTGTAGAACAACAACCCAGCATACAGATGGAGTATGGATTGTTGTTAAATTGTGCGTTTTTGAATCATGGGTTGATGAACACTAAACTATGGTTTAACTACAAGTTGCTGTACTGGACAGAGAGAAATTTGCCTAAGGCAGCCCTGCGATTTCAAAGCAGGGACATAATTTGAAATGAGGACTCCCTGATTCTTAGCTCAGTATTCTATCACAACTCTCAATATCAAAGAGGACGTGGCACTCTTACCTTCACTTTACCTTTTAAAAAAGGAAATATTTGTATGCAGCCAGAACAGGCGCTGTGGGAGCTATGCAAAACTCTATTCCCCAACATCGCAGCTGCCTCAGAGGTGCCAAAAAGCTCCTTGTAACCACTTAAGAAGTTCTTCTATAAACAGCTTCTTTGTGAGAAATAAACAAAGAGGCTGAGGTCTTTCTCCACTGCTTTGAAAAGTGGAATTAGCACTTTTAAATTCAGCTCATCAGCAGGATGCTTTACACCCATTCCGAGTTTGATGGCACTCATTCCCTGTTTGTCGCATTCCCTAGTTGTTTTTCAACCTGTATCTCTGCACTCCTTTATTGCATACATTTTTCTCTCCCCTCTTCCTCCCCTCTCCAGCTTCCTTCAGCAAGTGCCTTCAAGAAGCCCATGGATCTTGTGCTTTTGGAGTCACACAAGTGGCCCCCGGATGAGCATTCGTCACTTCTCCTGCAGGAACTGAGGGCAGGCTTGCATTACAGACTGAAACTATTCAAGCAGCGATTCCTCCTCCCATGGAAAACAGTAGCTCTGCATGCAAGGGGCGGGGGGGGGGGGGCTATAAAGCTAAAAGGAGGAGCTATCCAAGCTTCCAGCTAGGGATCTAAAGACCACTAGCTAGTCCTAGTACTATAGCAGAGCCATGAGTCACAAGGACATTGTTCAATAAGCAGGGATGCTCACACCATCTGCCCTGCTCCTTAGCGACAATCCAGTGACTGAGAGGAAATGAATATTCCCAGGAATGATATCTTGTTTCCTGTTGCGATGCCAAATACCCTTCCCCACTGGTCTACAGTTGGGGAGCTGTGGGTCCCCCGAAGTTGCTCACCTGCACTTAGTGCCAAGAGAGTAGGCAGGTCACCTGTCCACAGCCTCCCTCAGTATGGGCAGATATATTATTATTATTATTATTATTATTATTATTATTATTATTATTATTATAACATTTCTATGCCGCCCCTTGCCGAAGCCTCGGGGAGGCTTAGATTAGAGCGTTTTCCCTAAATTGGAAGCTCCATATATAAATCAACACATGCAAATTTTAATGCATATTTATACTCGGGCTGGCATGTCATTTTTTCAGCTCTGGCCTTAAAACACACACACACACACACACACACACACACACACACACTCACACACTTTACATCCATACAAATTCCTGTTGTCAGTTGTCCAGCCCTGCCAGGGCCTGGGGCAAGATTGCTCTGTGTGCTCCAACAGTGGAGAGGAGAGGGCTGCAGGAGGTGGCCATCCATTTCCCACCCTGCTGCCACTTCTAGGCCTTCAAAGTGTAGCATCCAAGGGAGGGTCTGAACCGGGCTTGCCTCAGGAGTCCAACTTCCCTGTTCTTTTTACCTACTGCATAACCTCAGGTTAACACCCAACCTGATGAATGTAAAAGCCACCTGGTTTATCCGCAAGGAGCACCAGCATGTTCCACTTAGTGCTTTAGATGGATCTGGGTAACTGCTAGATTTTATATTGTTATATTGTGCTGTGATTCTTTCTTTGTTCCAGCAGCCATCAGTACAAACATGAAATCTGTTAATGTCTGACAGAAGCCAACCTAATTAAATTTGTACAACTCTTCCAGCATCCCATCTTGTTGCAGCTATAGACTTCATTACTTTAATCTCATGCCGGCTTTCTCCCTCTTCTTCTGCCCACTCTGTTTTGTTTAGCATCCACCCTGACGAAGAGCACCAAAGAACTCAAAAGCCTGTTCCATGTTTTCGTGATTGTAGGTCAGTGCTACTGAAGGCGTTGTCCTGCTCTAGATTTTGGATATTGCTTCTCTTGTGCATCAACATTGCCACGGATTCTTGAGTTTGCTGTGGCTATACAGAAATGCTGAAATGGTTTGGGTGGCCAGCTTGACCATATCACTGGAAAGGTGGGATATATATGCAGTAGGTGGGTCAGGATCAGTAACATAATAGGTATAAACAGGGGTATAAATCCAGTATAGGCAAAGACAACCTAGCATACATAGTGGACCATTATATTTCATTAATTAATATGTAGCGTTTATAAGTGTTATGGAAGTATTTTGAGTATTGTGGTTGATTTGGGAAGAATTTTCATCACTTGTGATTGGTGGAAAACAACAAAAATGTTCTCTTCCACTTTAGGCTCATTCAGAAAACAAGGTCTGGTTTTAGCTTGGCTTCTGGCTCCTTTTGACAAAGCTTTATCCATTGTAAGCCATTTTTTAAAGACATGGCTCACTTAGAAATGGTTAGACAATTATGTGTTAGTGTATTTCATTTCTGTACTCCCCAGTTGCCAAAGCTTACAAAACACAAATGATATACAGATGTCATCAATGTACAAAATTGAAAACGGGTTAAACAGCTGTAAGAGCAGCAATAAAAGCAAGACCTGGTAAAATTGTTGACACATCCCATCAAATGCCATTTGGTACCTGAGAGTGGAGAAAGCAGAGTTGGTGGAATGGTAACTAAAGCAGGTGTAGCTTGACATCTTGCTATCCTACTCCCCAAGGGCTGATAAATCTCATGGCAGGAAACCAGGCCTACCCTGGAACTGCCTAAATACTACTCTCAGGGCTATTCACCATCCGCAGGAATAACAGAAAGGAGAGTGGCACTTTTTCTGTACTTTGGTCTGCAAGCAGGTGCTTGGCAGGGTTTGGGGTATATCATAGGAAGATGCCTTCTACTGCATCAGGCCTTTGCTGAGACCGTGTCTCTTCAGCGATTCAAACAAGGCTCTTTCCTAGCCCTGCCCAGAGAAACTTTTCAGCTGGGGTGCTCTGGAACCAGAACTCCGCGGCTTTCAGGTCAGACCGCCTGACCTGTGCATTTTCAAATGTGGCTCTGCTATCACTCATATCCTGCCATGCTCGTGGGCATGCTCACCTCTTCCCCTTTCTCCAAAAACAGTCCTGTGAGGAGATGGGCACCAGGAGCTCAGAACTGTTCCAGCATGTGGCTCTGAATTAGGCCCTTCCTGCCCTCCTGAAACACCGCAGGCCTTCCATGGACCAGATCGTGTGGGCCTGACATTTTTGCCAAGCCGTTTTGGAGAAAAGCAGTTCACCTGCAAGGGGGAGAGCAACTGCAACTTTCCTGGTTCTGGGATTCCCATGAAAGGAAGTGCAGTATCTCCTCCTAGTGCCGGCCGAGCACCCAGCTCTCCTGCTGGCACCAGGAAGAGCTGCTCCTCCCAGCGCTGGGAAGATCCTCCACTGCCTGTGCCCTGGTTGATGTTCCTGTCAGGGTGGAGAGAGCAACAGGGATTACTTGGGCATGAAGGGCTTGGAGGCATGATGGGGCACATGGGCCAGGGCTCTGCAGCCCTCCCCAGGGCAGCTTTAGCATAAGAATGGTCCTCTATACACTCTTCACTGATACTCTGGGATATCCTTTTACCTGTGGAGGGGATGCAGGATTCCAGGCCTTGATTTGTGCTGCAAGCAGGGAGGGATCATTACTGGAGCTCCTTCGTTGTGAGCGGTGAAGCTTTATTTCTGAACAGCTGTGCAAAGCAACCATACATTTCAGTAACTGATCAGACAGGACAACAGGGGCCCCTTTCCATATACTCAGCAGGACAAAAGCCAAGGTCATGCATTCAATTTTTACGAATTATGGTCACTTTAATGCTGACAGTGAAGGAAGCTAGCATACAATAATGAAATACATGGACATGTGATGATTTAGTAAGATTTAATGGAACAATGACTTGGGGATTGGGAAATGAAGAGATGGTGCAATTTGTCAAGGGTGGTTCGTTAGGTCTTACGTGGTTAGCCAGTGAGGCATGTTTTTTTAAAGATCTGAACACGTAATCCTCTTTGCCTTCTAAGCATAAAGCAAATTAATACCTTCTTACAACCTATGGGGATAGTATGGCATAGTAAATAGTGCTACCTTGGTATTCCCTCCAGTCAACAGCCCAAAAATGCAAAAATGCTTAATTCTTGTAAATGGGAAAGCATGGAAGCTGAATAAATGCTGCAACATAAGCTGGTGCCCTAACCAATGAGAGAAGAAGGAAACTCTCCAGAGACAGAATTCATTCGGAGGGTATGTGTGTGTGTGAGTAACTCGAGAGTTTATATGTTGGCTTCCATTCATACCATGAATGGAAAAGAAAGTTATATTTCATTCTCAGCTGTGGCAAGATTGAATTATCAGCATGGTTTCAAGAAGGAGTACATTGCTATTAGAACTGATTCTTAGGTTTACCTTTTTGTGAGACTGTGTTTAAGTTAATTTCTATGTCAACTTTTATGAGGGGGGGGCGAAAGCTCCCGAATCAATGCACGTCAAGTAACCATGCAATTAAAATGAAATAAAAATATGTATGCATCCAAATACAAACTAAAACATGAAAAATAGCAAAGTGGTAAATATCTAGGACTAAGACCACCGTCATTTGTTATAAAAGCAAAAGTGCCAGATTTGGTGGGTACTAGTCCTGAGATCTGTGCCTTTCCGTCTGGTGCCGTGTGCTTTTTTCTTCCCCCATCTCCTGTAATGTGTCAGTTTGTTCACTGAGTTCTGTTTAACAGCTTTGTTCTTGTTGTGTGCCACCAAGTTGTCTCCAATTTAGGGCAGCCCTATGAAGTTAAGCCCTCCAAAGAGTCCTATCCTTGACAGCTTTGTTCAGTTCTTGTAAATGCACAGCTGTGGCTTCCTTTATGGAGCCCATCCATCTCATATCTGATCATCCTTTTCTTCTTCTGCCTTCAACATTCCCTAGCATGATGGTCTTCTTCAATGAGTCTTGCCTTCTCCTGATGTGTCTGAAGTGTGACAGTCTCAGTGTTGTCATTTGTGCTTCTAGGGAAGACTCTGGCTTGATTTGATCTGGGGCCCAATGGTTTGCTGTTTTCTCAGTCCAGGGTATTTGCAAAGCTCTCCTCCGTAGCCAGTTCTGAATGCATTGATTCTCTTCCTGTCAGCTTTCTTCACTTTTCAGCTTCACACTCGTACATTATGATCATGAAAGCAATGTTTTGGATGATCCTAACCTTGATCTGCAATGAAACATCCTTAGATATGATTATCTTTTCTAGTGTCTTCAGTGTTGTCCTTCCCATTTCGGTCTTTTTCAAATTTCTCGACTGCAGTTTCCCTTTGGATTGATGATTGAGCCTAAGTATGTAAAATCTTCCACCACAATTTCAATTTCTTCATAATTTGCAGTAAACTTGGGCAATCCTTCTGTGGTCATTTTTGTTTTCTTCCTGTTCAGCTGCAGTCACGCTCTTGCACTTTCTGCTTTCACTTTCCTCAAGTTGGTGTCAAGAATGCCCCTTCCTTTAATTAAGATGATCAGCATGTATTGGCATCCACTCAGACCCTTTGGTGAGCTCTGTGGGGTTGGGGAAATTGTTAAGGGCAATGCCCAGTCTTGCATTTATTATAATGAAGAAGCATGACATGATAAATGGCTGCAGGGAAATTTAGACAAATAAAACATAAGCAAGCTGATTAGGGTGATTGATGGCTGGCACATTCTATCTTATTCACATTTCTGCTTGTTTGTTTCACAGCCAAGTAAAAATTTTGCCAAGATTTTGTGAAGGTCCCATGAGGGCACTGCTGTTTGTAATATAGAGAAAGAGGACCTTTGAGACGGGGGGCGTCAGACCTTGATTTAACCTTGTTTGTAACAGACGGGGTATGGCGCTTTGATCTTCGTTCCATGTTCTTGTTCCAACCGCCTAACTGCATTTTCTCAGTTGCTCTGGTGTGGGAGTTTTGGATTGTTCTTTGCCAGATTTTCTGTCAAAGACTATCTTGAGCATGAATTTGCTCACCATTCTATTTAGCTTCAGAAAACAGTTGCCACCTTGAGGCTGGAGTTGACCCAAGGAATATTTTGTATATCTCTGGTGAGAGAAACAAACCTGTCGGTGAAAGAGTATGCAGGCTTCTCCATCACAAATTGGTCTTTATTTAGAGACCAAGGCACACATTACAATTAACGCTGGCATGAAGCTATGGCTCCGCTAGCTCTTGTATTATGGGTGGGAGGGGCAATACCTACAGAAACAAAAGGCTTATTTCCTCTTTCAGGAGATTGCAGCAAAAATCTTTACATGTGGCTGGAACCTTTGGGAAAGGAGTTACCATTCATGTCAAAGGAAGATTATTTTGCTAAGGATTCTAAGCAGTGTTTGGAAGGGGGATATTCTTCTGAGGAGGCAAGAGATAGGCCTTCCCTTCCTGCATGCTGTATCCCCAGTGAATCTTGGTTCCCTGCACCTGTAATTAAGGTAAAAACAAGTAGGCAGTTATATTCTACTATTAAGTGAATGTCTGCTTTGGGCCTTAGACATGACGGAGATCACACTTTTACCAATTCCAGAAGATGTTTTTAAAATCCCTCATTTTTGCATTGCTATGCTGCTCACGAAGCTATCTGGTATTAAATTGCAGAATTCACTAGCACAAGATGTAATTATGGCCATCAACTTGGATGGCTTTAAAAGGGGATTAGATAAACTCATAGAGGATAAAACGACCAATGGCTACTTGCTGTGAGGGCTATAAATTGTCTCCAGTATCAAGGACAGTGTACCGGTTCTTGGGAAGCATGTTGGAGTGCTATTGCACCCCTGTCCTGGGTGTGCGTTTCCCCCAGGTGGTTGGCTGCCTATGCGTGAACAGAATGCTCGACTAGGAAGTCGTATTCAGGATGGCATTGAAATGGCATATGTGACTCAGTGCAAGGGAACATAAAATTTCACAGAAAGGGCAACTCGGATAATCAAAGGGTTGGAGTAACTCCCCAGTCAGGAAAAGTAACAACAGTTGGGCTTGTTTAATGTGGGCAAAAAAGGATGACATAACACGTGTACAAAATTATGCTTGGAATGGAGAAGGAGCTCTATTTCTCCCACAACTGACCATTAGAACCAAGCTACTGCTACTTCTCTCCACAGTTCTTTTCAAATTATAGGCATTCTTGGGCTATATCTCTGTCCTTTTGACAAACATTTCTCTCTCTCTTGCTATCATTTGATAACGCATAATTTGGAAAGGTCATGTGGAGAAAGGCAACTTCTTTTCTCCAAGAATAGAATCAGTTTCTGGTCCAAGGACACCAGAAGGGAACCTAGCAGGCCTGCTTTCCCCAACTGGATGCCTTCCTTTCTCAACAGAAACTGAACAACAAAATCAGTTTAAAAAGACCTTAAATGAGTAGATTTGATTTGTAGTCTCCCTGCCTACCCACCAGAAGTATGTCCCTCAAGGTGGCTTACAGTCATGGAAGCCTAATACAATACTTAATTGTAACAATGGTTTTAAAAAAAGCATCAAAGCTCAGCTGAGACCATGGCAGTACCAGAATATAAGCAGGCCCAAATACAATGGCTAAGCTCACATGCCAAAGGCATGTTTATTCATTTGTCCTGAGAACAGGGCCAGACGTAACTGGAAATGTCAGCTTCTGCAACATGGAAAATGACTAGTGCCCATCCATCAAACTGACTCAAACGGATGGGGAGCCTTCCTGTGTCCTTCTACTGGGTGCCCAAAAAGCTGTCGCTGTAGATCTAGTCCTGTAGCACTTTCAATGAAAGGCTCTTGGTGTCTTGCCTGTTTTAATCCCATGCAAGGACTGAGAATGCTGCGTGCCGTAAAAGCAGCAATCAGCAGCTGCACCTGTGTGTGACACAGAATGTTCTCTTCCTCGTAGGCAAGATGGCAGGAGGTGTAAGCACATGCAGAAGCACGGCCAGATTCCTCCCGAGCCAGGGCCTGTTCTGTTCCTCCAACAGATGCCGGCGCAGCTGCCCCTGCAGGGGACAGATTCCTCCAAGACAGCCTGGCAAGAGGCTGAGGCCGTGGATGGAGCAGGAGCCACATCCCTGTACCGGGCAGAGCCCACTCTGCCACACGTGTTGCAGCCGGAGCAGCTGAGGGAAGGTGCTGAATCCTGTAAAGCGGTGTCAGGCTGGAGACATACGAGCAGCTGCTTCTGGCCAGCTGTTATTTCCTCACTTTAAATGGGAGTGTGCACTGCCGGTGCTTGGAAGGCCCTGGCCCTGCTGCCAACCTACACACCGCACCCTGCAGTATCCATGGCTGCATCCACTCTCCCTCCAAGGAGCCCAGAGAAGCTGGTGGCCCCTTCTCTATCTTCACAGCAGTGTGGAGAGAGCTCCTGACCCCAGTGTAACCTGGGCCAGCACCATCCCTAGCTTGCATGGCACATGGGTGGTTCCCACTGCAGCGGACTGTCTTGTACAGTAGCCCAGAAGAGGAACTTTCTGCTTGCTGCTTTGTTCGTTTGTTCACAGCAGTCCCAGAAAGCATGCAAGCACCTTTAATTACTGTGCTTGCTGGGATGACACTCGGGGCTGCCTGGAGGAACACTGACTACCGCACCACAGCCTCTTCCAGCCGATTGGCCCCAGGGGACAATCTGCCTCACACAGTGGTGTGGCTTTCATCCACTTCAAAAGAAGAGGTGGAAGCCATCCTCTCTCACCTGTTGGCCGCTCCTTGCAATGTTTTTCCTGACGTCTGTTAACAGCAGCAGCCTTTATACGGACCTGCAATGAGCCGCACTGTCTTATTAAGAGTTTCCGTGGTGGCTTGGCTGTGGGGTGACGCATTACAGATAGTCACTCCGTCAGCAAAATGCCTAGCCACCCTTATATTAGGCTTAAAAAATACCGGTGTATTTTTTTAAACACTGTGTTCAAATACAGTGCACAGATGACACATTGGAAATGAGATTTGCTTCCTACTGTGGAGACTTCAGAGGCAAGGGATCCTGCCAAATTGGTAGGGCTTCCTTTGAAGAGGGATGAAAGCTGGTGGGGGTGGTGGATGGGCAAGCAAAACCAAAGATCCTAGTTGAAGAATAGAATGGAGCATGTAGGAGCTGGGAGAGAAGTAAGGGCTCCAAGTCAATGGGAACCTACAGCAGGAATCTGGATTTCCCTTTTAATGGAATGGATCAAACTAGGGGTTGGCCCAGTAGGAGCAGTGCTGAGGTTATTTAAATAAATGTTGCCCAAGCTGGGCCCCTCCAGTTCTTTTGGGTTACAACCTTCATCATGCCCAACAATTGGTCATTCTGCCTGGGGTGGTTGGAAGTTGCAAACTCCACAGAATGAAGAAGGATGGAAAAGGCTATCATTTCTGCACCTGAAAAGGAAAACAGAATGAATATGGTTGTGACCCTTGGCACTGAAATAGGGGTATCTACCTTGGCAATGTGCTTTGCCTTCCTGGTTCTAGCAGCATCACTCTGCATGTGCTCACTTAGAAGTGAGTACCACGATGCCCAATGGGATTTTTTGCCAAGTGGGTGAGTCGAGCATTGCAGCCACCCTATCAATGTCCCTGCACATGCTGTAAATTTAAATAGTGGCCTAATTTATTTGCCTGCTTCTGCTGATCCCTGCAAGGGCCCCCTGACCAAGGAGCAAGGCCACGAAGGACCGCCTGCCCAGGCCTCCTCAAATCCAGAGCCAGGCCTGCTAGCATGAGAGCAACCCAGGAGAGCTGTGAGCTGGACACAGACCCTTCAAGCAAATAGAGCTCCCCCGCTGCCCCCCAGGGAGTTGCTGCGGCAGAACTGTTGCCGAGTGGCTGTTTCTGCCGCTCTCCTCTACACTGTGTAATTCTCCTCAGACGTCTTCAGCAGCCTGCTCCTGCTCCAACTTTGCCACATTTTCTTGTGTTACAGTCAGGAATTGAAACAAGCTTAATTGGCACTGTTACCATTTGATGCACACCAGATGCTCAACACTGTGAAGAGGCAAATTAGGTTCATTGTGGTACGGACGCAAGCCAAACCAAGCTGGTACATGTCGATTGCCTGTGTATTTCCCCGCTTCCAAATCAGTACTTGGTAGAATTACCCTGGCAGCACTTATAGTGGTGAGTCTTCTTGGATGAGTCAGTTTGGTGCATGTAGACCTGCCATCTTGCATGCATGCTGGCAATGTTCTCACATCCTTGGGAAGGTAAACCAGAGAAAACCAGGGAATGCCCTGTGGAAGTGAATAACACCATATTGCTGGAATACCAGGAGGCGAGGCAATGTCTAGGTGAATTTGGGCTGGTTTCTGCTCAAGGAGGACAACCAAGAAAGGCTGTGGGGAAAAAGCTAAAGAAGGAATAGTGTAGTGTAATGTAGTGTAGAGTAGTCTAACTTCCTTAAGTAGAAGCATTAATTTTGTGAACATTAATAGAACTGTTGTATTTTACAGTTATTTTTGTTCGGTAATACAAAGACACAGAGCTGTGATGTTTTGACCATCAGGCTGGCCATAAGCCACTGACACAGGAAGGTGTATCCTTCAGAGCAGTCTTTTTTTCTTTATGTGAAAGGGATTGTGCCTTTTGTGGTTTGGTATGCCTTTAAAGTGGCCACAGCACTATAAATAATACTTTAAGAAAGAGGAGCGATTTAGGTGCCAAGCAAAAGAGCAATTTCAAAGGGCCTCAAAAGCACCTGAATTTTTGCAGAATCACTTAACCCTGACCCCTTTTTTGTGTGGCTTAGCTACTGAAGTACTTGATTAATATCATGAATATGATATCTTGGAAGAATGCCAGTTTAAGGGAAGAACTAAGTATCTGAATTAATTCTATTAGCTGTCTCTCATTTAATTTGACTGCATAGGAAGGAGGTAGATACAGTTGTCACTGGCAACAAAAGGATTCACCTTAATAATAAGGCAGACCTCTTATAGAAATGATACAGCTCAGAAAATATTGCTCTTGCCCTAAGCAGAATTTGAAAGTCAGGGAACCTTTGTTGATGAACTTCTGCCTTGGTATAGATACAAAATGAAGAGTGTAAGGCTGTGTTCCTGTGTGCCCTTACTTGAGAGTAATCCCACTTACATAGACTAAGTAAACAATTTGCTGGTACTGAGGCATTAGTGGCAAGTGTCCTTGGCTGGATCACTAGGACCAAGGAGGTGCATGGAAAGGCACAGTGAGGCCACAAGCAAAGGAAAAATAATCAGGAACAGGCCTGATTATCCTGCCCTTTCCTCCATGATCTTTTCTTAGCCCCCCCCCCCTTAAGCTACCAAACTTAGTGGCTAGCTTTTGGGCAGTGAATTCCATATATGACAAAGAAAAGAAAGTCATATGAAATAACACACTCACCAGAATTTGCTCTCACTTGCATTGAACATTTCTGAGTTTTAGCATACTTAAAGCATTTATATACTGTTTGATATCATAAAGCATAAGGCTTTCAGAATGGTTTACACAACCGTTTATCAGAAGGACTTCTATCATTTTTCCCTACAAAATGCATGCTTTGATAAATCACAGAGTACAGATATGGGTGAGAAAATTGACAGGTTTGGTAAAAATTAAGAGCAAGTTTGTAACAAAATACTCAGCTCCTGCAAAATATCTAGAGAGATGATGGCCTTGCTCTTGCATGATGAGAAGCCACTGTGGCAGAGTTTTTCACTGCAGCTGCTGCCGCCATTTTGATTTCTGAGTCATGGTGGCCTGTGCGCCAGCTTATCACTATGTGCAGTCCTGATGAGAGTGGGTTGTTCAGCTGGTTGATGCACCGCCCAGAACCCAAGGGCTTGGAGATGAAGTGTTACCCATCCCAGCAACCACATAACCACAAAGTATGGCATGCCATAGCTTCAGTAATCAAAATGGTGGCCACCATGCTGAGAAACTCTGCAGGAAAATTCCCCAGCACTGGCTTCTTATGTGCAAACCAGGTCAATGTTCTTGTTGTTGTCAAATCAATAACTTATTTTAAACATTCAAATAATAAGTCTCGTTCTCTGAAGTTATGAGGGTTGTAAAATAACAAAGAGGAGCTGCATAAAAGTTTGCTTGTGTCATAAATGGAGGTGCCACAAAGGGGGGAAATCATCAATGAAGGAAGATTTGATCAGATTCTCCAAAGGGTACTTTGGAAACTGCTTTTCCATTTGAAGCATGATTGGAGCAATTGACAGATGAAGATTTTGGCATATCTATACACACACAGGAGGTGGTTTAATGAGGCAAGAAAGCTGTAAGGAAATTGGTCAATCTTCCTCATACCAAATTTTCTGCTGAATAACAAAGTGCAAGAGGACATTTTGCTTCATTTCATTTCTTGTGTTCTGTTGTCTGTGTTTTATTTTTTAAATGGCTCTTATTACTATAATAAAGAGATGATACTAAAGGGACAATTCTGTCTATATTGTAAAATGAAACGTTTAACTGATATAAAGGGGGAAACATGACACAATGAAGACATTAGAATAATGCTGAAATTTTGATTCTTTGGATTTGTGACTTCTATAAATGGCTAGCATGTGTAACAGAATGAAATTTTAAGTATTTGAAGCATCGCATGTCAGAGTGGTCTTCACCTACAAGTACTGTGCTAGAAAAACAAACTGGTCTGGGAGTTGGGAAACGAGTTTGGGCACTGGAAAGCCAGAGGGATGCAGTGGTTAAGAGTGCAGGAATGGGACTCAGGAGACCAGGGTTCAAGCCCCCACTCAGCCATGAAGCTCACTGGGCGACTTTGGGCCAGTCACAGACTCAGAAACCAACATACCTCACAGGGCTGTTGTTAGGATAAGATTGAGAAGAGGAGGAGAATTAGGTGAGCCACCTTGAATTCCTTGGAAGGAAAGAAGTGGGATATAAATAAAATGCCTAATTAAATAATAAGTAAATAGATACTAGAAGCCGGTGGACTCCTGGCCTCTTCACCTGGGCCGCAGCCTGGATGCAGCGTTCTAGCTACAGTCTCCAAACTCTCTTCAGCAGCAGCTCTGTGCATTTCAGCAGCCCAGAAGTCACCGGGACCCTTGGCCAGGGCAGTATTTATTTAGTACAAATAAGTGCAGAAAAGAAACAAATGAACCAGCAACAGGCAGCAAGAGCCCTATTAAGGGAGGCGTTCCCTCCTCTGGATGACAGACGTGTGCGTGCACATGGGTCTCTTCTAAGATAATGCTTGCAGGGATGCACGCATGCATCCACACGTTTCTTCTATAGAAATGCTTTCCACAGATAGAAATCTAAAGCACAGTCCATAGAATTGAGCAGCCCTCTTGGAAAGAAACTTTAGACGCTTCTGAATAACCAGGGTCTTGTTGAGCTGCTGCTTACAAGGCCAAAGGAGCGAATGCAATGATTTTTACCTTCCACCTGCCATTTAAACCTTTCACCCAAAGCACTGCAGCTGTGCTGGGGGCTCTCCTTGTTCGTTTTTAAAATACTTCACCTCCCATGCTGCCAGGTGGGAAGGAAAGTGTGCTTGTCAGTCCGAGTGCTGGCATGTGTTTCTCTCCAAGCCTGGTGAGAGTCTGGTGACTGACAGTGCTCTGGATCCTGGGGATTCAAAGCCTTTCCCACTTCCCCCATGATACGCTCCTGATTTGCCCCTACTTGCTTCTGCCTGTTTTACAGAAAGGGCACAGAGGGTTCTGGGCTGGGGAGGCTGCATTGGGGTCAAATCTCCCCTTGCAAGAAGGGACCTCCAGAGGCCCCCGAGATGTTCTCCTCAGCGTCTTCATGGATCAGTGCTGAGTGTTAAGGCACCCGGTGCCCAAGGCTTATGTGGGGGGCGAGCCGAACAGCCTGTGGCTTGCTGTTCAATGGAGCAGCAGTGGGCACCTCTAGCGGACTGATCTCCATGAGGTTTGGAGCCTGTGACTGCTGCTATGTCTCTTGGAAGCTCTGATCCCTGCCGATTCCAAATTTCAAGTCTCTCATTACTTTCCCCCAAATAAAGGTTAAAGCATCCCAGAGCGTAAGTACTCTTTAATGAAGTAATTATGAAATTGGTATTACGTAATGAGGCAATATGTTCTAAAAATAAATATTTATGAAGCGACTCTGAGGACAGCTATTGCGTTTGATTAAACTTCTGCATCCCATATGTTCACAGTTAAGTTCATCATAAGTATCAAAATGAGCTGTGGTGAATACAGGATAGTTGCTTGGTGCAGCTTACCATACCCTGAGCATAATGAGAAGACCAAGCGGCCAAACTTTGATAATTAGAATAATGTTGCCTAACATTTCATTAACCCAAAGAGGTAGATGCTAAGTGCCATATTATGATATTGTAGAGCTCCATGTGTAGACCTCTAGCTGTGACCTTCTATGTCTATGTATGAACTCAAGCTGGGCCACCTTCCCCAAGCCTGGCCAGTGGGTGGGAATGCTGGAGGCCACTAAGCTGGGAATGTTCCTTCAGCATTTTCTGCTTAAGTATCTTAGGATAGCTTCTGCCTCTTCTGGCTGTTCCTTGGACCAGTCCGTGCGATGCAACACTTCTGAAGATACAATGTTGGTCGGGAAGTTATGGTGTGGGGAGCTGGAGCTGCGGCTCTGATGTCGCCAAGGGGCCATTTTCTCTTCACCCAAGCCAGTCAATGTTCTGTTCAGGGCCACATTACCTTGAGGTAATTCATGAGCTGAGGCTGAAGTCACTCGTAGTCAGGCTGAGAGTCCAAAGGAGCTGGAGTCCTTGTTCATGACCTGTCTTGCTTTTTTTCTCTTTTGCTGACCTTCTCCCAGGCAGCTGGGGAGGGGGCAGATCCCTCCTTCCAGCCATGTGACATTAGAGGACTTGCAGAGTGCCCTGCAAGCAGGCCAGGGCCACAGGAAATCCAGAGCTGGCACTGTGCTGTCACCTCTCTGCCCTCCACCCATCTCAGTCTGGGCTTCCATCTGCCATTTTGGCTCTGGATCATCCCTCTGCATGGTGAGTCCTGGGCTGTGCTTCCCCCATCCCTTTGTTGTGTCCCGTCAGCACGAGGCCCAGCCTCAACGCTTCCAGCTGACACGAGTGTTACAACATCCCCATCCCTGTGCTTGGCTTTGCAATGCTGCCCATACACCTGGGTGTAACCAGATTCATACTTACAAAGACTCCTTCCTAAATTACATATTAACTGCCTATTTCTTTGTGTGGCTCTTTCCTCAAGCTCCTTTCACCTAGCAGTGGTTTTGTATTTTGGCTTGAGGTATTACAAAGATGGAAGAGGCAATAAATTACCCTTATTACCTTAATCATCACAAGATTGCTGAATAAGCTTCACTCCATCATATAGAAATCACATCCCAGCAGCTGCTTCAGCTCTTTAAGATTAGCTGCTGTTTCCAAGGAGCAGGGATATGAGTCAATCAATATAAAAGACATTACGATTGCATGGAGTATCATGCGCAACAGACTTTTGCATATAGTTCAGGCTCTGATTGTATCTCTGGAGAGTTTACACATCTGATGTGAATTAATACAGTAATAGGATCCTTGGAGGCATTTTCATTGCAAATTGCAAATGCAAATCAGTGTGATAGGCCAGATTTTTCTTATATTTCCTTCTGAAATACATTTCTTGTAGTATTCTCACTTGATTTTGTTCCAGGGCTTGGAATTGTACTCAAATGAATAGCATTGTAGGGACAAAAATAGTTATGCAGACTGCCTAATGATGGAAATTGGCCAATATGTTTCCTAGGGGATCTAACGCAATAGGAACTTGTGCTACTGAAGGTGGCTGTTCCAAAGAGCCATCCTCTTTGCCAGCCTTGCTGAAATATGGAAACAAACCAGTAATTACGGGGCTGCAATTTTCAACCTAACTGGCAGCTTTTACATGTTACATTAACAATTCATTTTGGTGTGTTATGCTCACCACAGGATATTTCTGTCACTTAACAATTAGATGTGTTATTAGTGGAGGCAGTATGGCTCACTCGACCATGGCCCACATTCCTCCTCAACACATTACTTTGTGCAGTAACATGGCACACGGAATTGCAAACCGACTCCCTGCTGGAATGAAAATGTCTGCAAACGTGGTAGCACACTTAAACATATCAGATGCTCATTTGAGAGCAGTGTTCGCCCGTACATGTGAGAAGTATATGGGTGTGAAGGGTGGCAGGTGCGCATGCAAGCCATTCTCCCGACATCACTGGGCCTCTCTAAAACCATGCGTGCATTCAGAGCAAAGCTCTGAAAAGCGTTCTCAAGCACACAGGGGCTGGTGTCGTGCAGGATGCCAGCAGTTCTTAATGGTGCAGAATTTTCTAGGCCTGTTCAATTAGAAACCCATTTGGATATTCCTAATAAACGCACAGCCTTGGAATATGGGGGAGGGCTCATGTGTGTGCATTCCCCACTGTTTAGCCCTTGTGCCTGCAGGCGTTGGGCTAGGATTTCCATTTGAAATTATGTCCTTTTTACCGTTGCTACTTTCACCTGTAAGGGAATCAATATACAATCAGAAAGTTCCCTCTTTATGATTGATGTGCGAATCCCACAGGTAAGATAACGGTGAAATTATTCTGATGGATAGTGGCTACAACAGGACATTCTGATGTAACAAGGCCAGAAGAATCATTATCCTTGCAACCTGTAATTTTCACCCTTGCTCTGAAATATCCCATTCCTCATAGGACCTCTCAACTAATCTGGCAAGGAAGTTCTTCATTTCTCCAAAAACATGTATGGGGCTTCATTGGCAGGCAGTCTACTCAGCCATGAGACTGGTGAACACTGGATTTATTACCTGTTTTCACAAATACAAACAGACTAAGGCTATCATCTTCCAGTTGGGCTTTATCAGCTGTAAACGCTAAGCTGATTATCATCATGGGACATTTCAAAGCTGAGGAATATTATTTGGGACTTGATCAACCTTGGCAGTACCATCTCCAATGACAGTTCTTTGGGCTGAGAGACATCAAAAGAATACAAAAGGAAAGCCAGGCTTTGAAATAGTTTGCCACAAGGGCACTCCACTAACATACTATCCAACTGTCAGCAAAAGTGATCATCACTTTTACATGGGTGTGAAATATAGGCAGATGACTGCAGGCATATCAAGCAACTTGAATGATTTCACATAAGCGATCTTGTAAGTCTCCTGGCAAAATAAAGTGTCAGGTTTTGCAGCTGTTTAGAGAATGAAAAACAAGAAATATTAAAGGCATTTACTCATTAAAAGACAACTCAGATGTGTTTATGTCTTGCAATGCTTCTATAACATCAGACTTCTGCCCACTTTTCCAAACAGAGTTTGTTCTTCTAGGTGGCTGTTTCCATTTCTTGCTAGTTTGGCCACCAAGCTGCATCCTGGATGTTCTCAAAGTAAGATGGGTACTAATACTGTTATATTCATACAGCCAGAGCTCTCTGGGTGGTTTGCATTCCATCAAACTTGAATCACAGCAGAAATGGGTAGATCCAAATGGTGGACAGGCAAAGATTTCTGACCAGAACACCCCTACATGCCAAAAGAGATCTTGTGCTCAGTCCAGAAGAACCAAATGAATTCAGGATCATCAGAAGTGGAGTTTAGTTTGGAAAGGCTCTGAGCTCTATTCAGTTATAGTCCAAACAAATGCTTGCCTTTCATTTCTAAGAATACCAGACACAGTTGGGGGTGTTCTTCACTTCTGCAGCAGTTGATCTTTTGGTTAACACAAACAAGAGAGCTTGGATGCAGATATTTGTGCTAATTTTGGCAGAAGTAGCCAGTTATGGGGTCAAAAATGGGGAGGTAGGAAAAAGTGTGATACTGAGGTCAAGCTCAGAACAGAAACTTTTTCTGAACTGAGTAGTTCTGGGAAATGACTAGAAACCTGGAGTATAAGGAACTGGGATAAAGAGGTCTATATTTAGAACTCTTCATTCTCAACCAAGAAGCTTAAACAGCACCAGATTCTAGCCTCTCCCAGCCATGTCTTGTAGGTAGTTTTGTTTTGGTTTTTATGCCTCAATTCTGGGGGGAAAAATCTAGGACATCCAGTATCAATTTTTTTGGAAGAAGAAAGCTGCAAGCTATAAATATTGATCTCACCTGTAAAAGCAATGTTCTGGGGCTTCTGGGGGGACAGCAAGTGGAGTCTGAAGCAATTGTCTGGTGCGCAACTGGGATCTAGTTCCTATTCTTCCTACTCAAGTTTTTATCTGAATGAGTAGATGGTTCCATCCTCTGAAAGAGCAGGTTGCTTACCTGTAACTGATGTTCTTCGAGTGGCCATCTGTGCATTCACACATATGGGTGCTGCGCCTACACAGTGCCTAGGCCAGAAGATTAGAAAGCTAACGTTTTTGGCGGGAAAACGCTCCGCTCCCCTCCCCCCTGCAGTATAAGTAGAGCGGAGCATCCGCCATTTTACTCAGTCTTGAAGACCGACATTCGCCCCTTAACATTCAAAAAACAGCATCACAGTAAGAAAAACACAGAACCGACAGTAAGAAAAAGAGTCCACTCAGCGACACCATGCGGGGCCGGCGGGTGGGTTGTGTGAATGCAGATGGCCACTCGAAGAACTTCAGTTACAGGTAAGCAACCTGCTCTTCTTCGTCGTGGCCTCTGTGCATCACACATATGGGTGATTAGCAAGCTTACCAGACTTGGAGGAGGGGAAGGTGTCGTCAGTGAAGAATGGCAGAGAGCACGGTTCTACCAAAGGAACAATCCCTTCTGGCGCGTACATCAAGCCGATAACGCTTGGCGAAAGTACATGGAGCAGCCCAAGTTGCAGCCTTGCAAATATCCTGAATTGGAACCCCTGCTGCAAAGGCCGACGAAGTAGCTACTGCTTGCGTAGAATGCCCCCTCGGAAGTGAGGGTAAGTAAATTTTTGCCAATTGATATGCTAGGACTATGGTCTGCACAATCCATTTAGACAGTCACTGAGATGAGACTGGAGAGCCCTTGGCATGATCAGCATACTTGACAAAAAGTCTATTGGAATTCCTGAACGCTTCTGTGCGAGACCTTAAAAGGCTAGACAGCACCTAACATCCAGCGTATGGAGAGAGCGCTCAATCGGAGTTGACGGAAATGGAAAAAACGCAGGGAGGATGATGTCTTGGTTCAAATGAAACGGTGTAGCCATCTTGGAAAGAAACTCGGAGTTCATTCGAAGAATGACTTTTTCCTTGTGAAAGTTCAAGAATGGTGGGTCTATGCATAGAGCACACAGTTCACTGGCTCTTCTGGCTGAAGTAACTGCAACAAGGAAGGCAGTTTTCCATGAAACTAGGCGTAGATGCACTGTTGCCAAAGGTTCAAATGGAGGTTTTGTAAGGGCCTGAAGTACAACAGAAAGACTCCATGTTGGCATAATAGGTCAAACCGACGGGTGCAAATTTTGTAGCCCTTTAAGGAAACGGTGGATCAGTGGTTGAGAAAAAACAGATGACCCCTGGATGCTGCCACAAAAATGCGAGATAGCAGCCGTATAGATGTTTATAGATGAAGGCTTGAGTCCCGAACGATGAAGTTTGAATAGAAATTACAAAATATTCTCGATCGAAGCTGACTCCGGAGAGAAGGAATGGGCATCGGCAAAGGAAGAGACTCTCCTCCACTTTGCTGAATACGATTTGCGTGTGGAAGGTCGTAGTGCAGATTCGAGAATTGCCTGGATATCCGAGGACAACACTGTTGGTCCCGAGACAGGCCTTGATGGTTCTGAGGGAGGAGTTGGTTGCGTAAGTCGTTGAAGTGAAAGTTCCGTCGATCAGGACAGCAACGGAGCCGACAGAAAATTCAGATCTATCGGAAGCACCACGCTGTTAGTTTCAGCGAGAGCAGGTCCGCATGTCGAACTGTCCCGTTGTGTTGTGTTAACAGATGAGGAACAAATGGAAGTCGTCGAAAAAGTCCCCTGGACTGAGTGAGGAGAGGTGGTGAACCAGGGTTGCCTTGGCCACCATGGGGTTATCAGAATTCCTGTGGCATTGTCGTGCACGATCTTCGACACTACCTTCATGAGGAGTGGGATTGGAGGGAATGCGTAGAAGAACAAGTTGTTCCAGTCGATCATTAGGGCATCTCCCCTCAAGTCCAGTCCCAGCCCTGCTCTGGAGCAGAACAGTTTGCACACCCTGTTCGACTGGGTCGCGAACAAGTCTATATCTGGTTGTCCCCATAACTGGAACAGCTGGTTGCAAACCACTCGATCCAACTCCCACTCGTGGGTTGTTGACATCTGTCGGCTCAGTGCATCAGCTTCTACGTTGTCGGTTCCCGCAAGATGAACCGCCAGCATCGTGATGTCCCAAAGAATGCACCAATCCCAGATTTGCATTGACAAATGGGCCAGGAGAGGTGACTTTGTCCTGCCCTGTTTGTTGACGTAAAAAACAGCAGCTATGCTATCTGACACAATCTGTACAACTTGGCGGTGTAGGACAGTTTTGAAAGATTTGAGAGCGTTGAAAATCGCTAGAAGCTCGAGGAAGTTGATATGCCTCGCCGCTTCCTTTTGGGTCCATGCCCCTTGGACCCGAAGTCCTGCACATGTCGCACTCCATCCGATGAGAGACGCATTGGTGTACACTGTCACAGTCAGTTGAGGTAGGCGGAACGGAATGCCTACAGATAGGTTGCGTGAAATAGTCCACCACATCAGGATGTGAAGGATCGAAGATGGAATCCACAGAAACTTGGTTTGTAGATCCCGCTGCAGATGGAACGAGTTGTTGAAAAATAATTGGAGCAGGCGGAGTCTGAGCCTTGCCTGCGGCACAATGGCCACTGAGGCTGCCATGTGTCCCAACAATCTTTGTATAGTGATGGCTTGAACTGTCCTTTGTTGTGGAATCCGATTGATGTGCATACACAGGGTGTCCCTGTGGGACGGAGGAAGGAACGCTCTTTGCAGGGTGGAGTTGATACATGCCCCGATGAAATCGATGACCTGTGTGGGAACAAGTGACGATTTCTTAAGGTTAATACAGAATCCGAGGTCAGCAAGTAAAGCACAAGTCACATGGACAGCTGCTAAAAGGTTGTCTTTAGTCTGTGACACAATTAGCCAATCATCTAAATAGGGGTAGACCTGTATACCCCGGAGCCGTAGGTGGGTGCAAACCAGGGCCATGCACTTTGTAAAGACTCTCGGTGCCATAGCCAGTCCGAATGGTAAAACATTGAATTTGAAGATATCGGATCTGACAGTAAAACGTAGGAAGCTTCTATGGGAAGGATGGATAGAAATATGAAAATGCACATCCTTCAAGTCCAGTGAGGTGAACCAATCCCCTTTCCTCAGCAATGGAAGAATATTCTGTAAAGTGGTCATCTGGAACTTCCTTGGTTTGATATATCTATTGACTCCTCTTAGATCCAGGATAGGTTGAAGACCACCGTCCCATTTGGGGACTGTAAAATATCTAGAATAGAATCTGTGTAGCCCATCAGTGCGAGAGAGTTATCGAATCACTCCCTTATGAAGAAGGTGGACTTTGTTGCATAGAACCGAAGATGGTGGTGTAAACCGGATAGGGCTTGACGGTGGAACGATGTCGAATTCTATTCTATATCCGAGCTGAATGATGGACAGCACCCACCTATCAGATGTAATGGCCTCCCAAATGGGAAGTCGGCTTTGGAGCCGACTCCCAAAAGGGAGAGGGAAAGGTGGGAGGTGGACAGATGAATTGGTTCGCCGGGACCATCAACGGGGACGTTTCTCAGTGTCGAACCGCCTACGGCCCTGGAAGAAGCACTGTTGAGGCTGTTGACTTCTACGTTGCTGGCGCTGGTGGAACTGCTGCCGAGGCTGATCTTGCTGGCGCCCGTAGGGTCTGGACCATGACCGCTTACGTTTCACTTGTGGAAGTTCCATTCGACGCGCCATCATACGGGACTCGTGGATGGCTTTGAGTTTTCGATCGGTCTTTGCGTGGAAGAGGTCGGAGCCATTGAATGGCATTTCCTCTATCCTCCTCTTCATTTCCTCAGGGAAATTGCAGTTCCTGAGCCACGCGTGTTGTCGGAGGGAGATAGCGTTGACCATGGCCCGAGAATCAGTGTCTATGTGATGTCTCGCGTTAGACAACTGTTGAATGGCCACCTGCTTTGCTTCATTTAAGAAGACCTTGGCTAGGTCTGCCTGCTAGTCTGGGAGGGAGGAGACGACGTTTTCCAGCTTCTGCATAAAGAAGTACTGGTAACGTCCCAGTGTAGCCTCATAATTTGAAATACGCAAACTGAGTCCCGCAGCCGCATAGACCCGGTGCGCAACCATGTCGACCTTCCTCCCTTCCTTATTTCGGGGTGTTGTATGTCCCCGAGCCTCCCTGCCCTGGGACAACTTGACCACCACCGAATTAGGCTTCGGGTGGTGCAGCAGGAACGGAATGTCATCCTCTCGGACCTGGAACATATATTCGTACCGGCGAGACACCGCCTGCGGCTGAGCCAGTTGGTCCCAGGGCTGAACCATTTTTCGCATTGCCTGGCGAAGCGTGATAATCAACGGTAAGGCAATGGTAGCAGATTACTCCCCTTAGACGATGTCGTAAAACTGGTCTGTGCTGGGCCCGGGGCGGTGGTAGGCCTCTATCTCCAGCGACCGGACTAGACGAGAAACGAGTTCCGAGAAAGAAACATGGGGCTCATCCAGAGATCCCAGGTCTTGGGAAGTAATAGCCACGTCCAGAGATGTGGAGTCTATTTCCAACTCGTCCGAGTCTTGATGGTAGCGGTAATGCTCACTGGACAAGGAGATTTCAGGAGATGGTGGAGGTCTGCGTTCCATATGGCCAGAAGTGGACGGTGCCTCTCTCGGGACTGATGGCGAGCGATGGTCCAGAGGAAAAAAGGCATATGAATGGAGTCCACTCCAGGCAGGACAGCCACCATAGCCATGCATAGACCAGTCATCTGCATGGCACTCCGATGAACGGCTCCTATGCCTAGGAGGAGAGTCTGGTCTCTCAGGTAGCCCAACAGCAGGCATTGGCATCAGGGAGTGTTGCCTCGGTAGGGAATCTCTTATTTCTCCATCAGAGATGGACTCCCTAAGCAGTGGCTCCTGTGGAGGAGACACGCTCTCAGGCCGAAGAACAGGCCTGGGGGATTCCAGCGGAGTCACCTGCATTGTAGACTGCAGGGCCGGTCCCAAGGGAGTTGGTACTGTGGCGGGAGTCGGTACCGAGAACCCCGATGAACCCGAGCCTCGGTGTTTGGGGCGATCGGGTTTTTTGCCCTTGTGGGTCGCCTTAGCCACCTTTTCTTTCCTCGGCTTCTTATGGCCGGAGGGCCTTTCTGGCTCTGAATGCTTACGCTCCTCCTTTTGTTTGGCTGGAGGAGAAGGTAGCTGTTGCGCTTCTGTTGGTGCAGCGCCTTCATCCGAAGGGTGCTGCGGTGGCGTGGCCGAAGTTGAGGCGGGGTGCTTAGAGGGCACGGCTGAGGAGTGGGTAGGCCTTGAGACTAGCTGGTCAGATTGAAGCAAGGCCTGGACCCAAAGTAACTTGTGGAGATGATTCTCCCTATTCTTCCTGGCCTGTTTGGTAAAGGCCAGGCAAAGCCCGCACTTATCGGTCCTATGCCCCTCGCTGAGGCAGGGGAGGCATAAGTCGTGCGGGTCAGCAGGAGACATTTTGGAGCCACACTCACTACATTTGCGGAATGCTGCCCGCTGTGCCATCGCGAAAGAAGGAAGAGATGATAGTACAGAGGGTAGGAATAATATATTTTTTTTTTTTTTAGAGAAAGAATGAACAGAGGAACTACAACAAGGGAAAGAGGAAAAGCTGGGATATATAATGAGGAAAAAGGTAAGCTGAACAAGATAACCATAAAGGAGCACGTGGCGAGATCTAAGCGAGAGACGAGCAGGCATGAGGCACAGCAAATGGCAGTCGCAGAGACTGAGTAAAATGGCGGACGCTCCGCTCTACTTATACTGCAGCGGGGAGGGGAGCAGAGCGTTTTCCCACCAAAAACTGTTAGCCTTCTAATCTTCCAGCCTAGGCACTGCGCAGGCGCAGCACCCATATGTGTGATGCACAGAGGCCACGACGAAGAACGATACCTTTCATTCAGAGATAGATTTGTAAACCTTCCCCTCCAGCCAGGCCAAAGTCTTCTCTCCAATATTTCCCATTGGATCATCAGGCCAATTCATTCACTAATACAAGTACAGTTAATATTTGGACATATGAACAGTAACTGTTACATTGGTTTATTATGTCTCTCATTCAATCAACTCAATATATGTGAAATAAAACAGTCTGGTTTTAATGTGTTCAGTAATTGCATGATATTGTTACATTTTATCTTGTACCACAAGGATTGACAGTTAAAGAAAATATAATCTCCCAGATTTTTAAAAAATTAGCTAGAATTACAGCACAGGCATTTTTCCTGCCCATTTCAAACCCAATATTGACACTTTTGGATAAAAAAACCAAACTATCCCCCAAACAGAATTTTGCTGCATAGAGATCCTTCAAAGGGGTAATATTGAAGAGGTATTAATAGACACAAGAACTTAAAAAAAGTTTAAAAACAAAATGTAGCTCAATTGACCCTATGCTCTGAAATCACTAAAAACCTGATATTTTGTAAAAAAAAAAAAAGTTTTAAGCCTCCTGTTGTTTGACAATTATAATGCACATTTAATACCCAGATATAAAACATTGGATGCTATCATCCAATTCAAAATTGTGCTGTTAATCTGCATTAACCCTAAATGAAATAGTAAATATAGCTCTGCACAGGTGCTCAACAAGAACATATGAGGAGGTAGAGCCCATGTGTGCCAGTTCTGTACCCTGTAGCCTCGAGTTGTGTCCTTCAGATTTTCCACTTAGCATGAGAAGCTGTGACTATGCAGTGGAAAGCGTCGTGGACTCTGGAAGTGGGGCAGACGTGCATACCTGCTCTCCTCCTTCCACTCCTTCTGAGAACCCCTGGAGACTAACATTCGAGCAAGGCTTACTTGAAGGGATACTGGGAGTTGTAAACAAGATAACCAAGTAGAAGATAATATTTTGCTTTTTGTGGTATGTGAATAAAAAGGCTAGAGGAAATTGTGTACCTGTTTGAGAGCATTTATTCAAATCTAGGAAATATCAAGTATTTCAGAGGGAAAAGGAAGCTTTCAGACACTCATGAAATGTTTATGCAGCCTTTTCCAAACAAAGATAGGAAGGGAGAGGATTACAGAGAGCTCCCCAGAAAGTTCTACCTTTGCTTTCTACACTGGTGAATGATGCTGTCCTGTCTGAAAGGGAGGTTAACTTTAGAAATAATGTATAGGCATAATAGGAAACAGACCTGAGGAACACCAACAACTTGCTGCCATCCAGCTTAATACTGCCATAATCCTAACTGGCACATCTGTAAGCAGTAGAACATAGCAGTAAAGTGATCAATTCCTTTTCTGTGCACACGTTCTCACACACACACACACACACACACACACACACACAGAAATCACATGCCTTAGTATATTTTACTTCTGCACTGGCAGTGAGGCTTTCGTGGGAGCAAAGCTATTAGTTACCAGTGTGTGCACAAGAGAGTGGTGGGGGTGTATACAAATATTGAGTAAGTGATCTACCCATGTTGCTAAGTTTCTAGTTTCTGGTGCTGCAGAGGGAGGCTAAAAATGGAGGAGCAGTTAGGAAATTGTCTTTACTTTTACAAGGGACAGCTAATGTTACAAAAGTGCAACATACTTATTTGATCTAATTAAATATTAAAAAAAATACTATGGCACATGGGAAAATTCTGTGTAGCTTATTCTGATAAGTAGCTAACTATAACCTGACAAATGTCAATAATATGCTAGTTGTTTCAGGTACTCAGTGGTGCTTAGATCAAAGCACAAATGAGGCAGGTTTTTGCTGAAAATATAGGGATCATTGCCATAGGTGCCTTTTAACTGCTTTCCAGTTTTGTGCAATTACACTGAATACAGCAGGACGTTGTGTGTACTGTTATCACTACACTGCACCCTTCCATAATTTTGTAACTATTAATGTGGCATGTTATTTAAAGTGCAAGTTACAGATATTTTTGTCACTGAGAGTATTGAAATCATTTGATATGTGCTGCGTGAGGTGTTAAGAATTATCACTTTAAAAAAACAGTAAGGGTGCAAGTAGTTCTCGGTTGTTTGATAATATTTTTAAGGAAGCAGCTTGTAGGATCTATTGCTACAGATGCACCAGATGGGTGGGCGGGTTAAGCTTTGCACTGATCTGTCAGACACTGCAAATACGTGTAGCAACACTTCATCAGGGGGAAGGCCTTAACCTGACCTGCCACCACGGGCCCAGTCTAAAGATGTGTGAGCCAGCGTGGACTTCTTTGCATCTCTGACTGTCCTTCAGTGTTGCTGACGCTGCTTCTGGTTCTCCATTTCTGCTCTCTCTGTGCTTCCTTATTCTACTAGGGATGGAAAGAAGAGGCAAGAGCTCCACTTTAAGAGTGTGGTATAACCTCTGGTCCAAGCAAGAACTTGGGCATAATACTCTGTCATTGAAATGACTTCTAATTATCTTATTCTTCTTCATAAAAAAGGAATGTGCATAATTTTTACTAAAACTCAAGACTGCTTGGTTATGCACAGATATACATATTGATACATATTTATTTACCCTTTAAACCTAGCCAGACATTGTTTGGATAATGATTTTGCTGGCTGTTTTCTTTACCTATCCTCATGTATAAGCTACTTGTGCAAGAACTGTTTGAGAAGCGGAAGGCACAAAGTGTGTAAATTTTGCAGTCTGCTGGAAAATGAGTCACTGAGAGAGCAGAGGCTGAGTCAGGAGATCATGAGCTTTGGTGCCTTATGGATACTCCAGCACAGCACCCACTGGGGGACAATGGGGAGGCTTTTCACCACTGCCAAAGGGTTGCTGAGCTGGTTCCTCAGGAACAAATACCCAAAAGAATGGCTGTGATCATAAAGACACTTCTACGTTCCTAGGAGCCAAATCAGAAGAGATGGTGAAGACCGATGACCAGAGCTCCCATCTCTTAATTCTTCTAAAAGGAATCATGGGAAAGATTCAAACAGGATGAGGAGCACAGTCCTGGGGTTTTTAAACCTTTTCCCCCATCATTTTCCCTGATTTCTAACTTTTACCCCAACTATTAAGTATCATTTTAGGGAAAACATGAATGGCCCCATATCTGTTCCTAATACAAACAATGGTGCGAAGTATAATTTATTATATTTCAGTTTTACTTTTCTATAAATTAAATGAGAATTTAGATTGGGAACATAATGTTAGAAAAAGTGTCATCTCCTAAGCATTCAGGGACCTTGGAGATCCAAGCATAAGATCGCCAGTGTTTGGCCTTATGCCTTTTAAAATGATATATGTTTAGCAGAGGAGGAGGAGAGACTCTGTGTGTCGCTAAATTGTGCTTTGAGGTAGTACATACACACAGATATGGCGACGCAAAGGCTCAGTGTTCAAGCATATAACATTTATGCATATTTGTCATAAGCTGGCTAACAGAGGTCAGCAGAAGCAAACAAGTTCATGCAACATTGTTTATAAAAAAATAGAGTGGCTTATTTAGAAATACTTCATAGTGGTTTAATTTTAAAATGAGTAGATTTGCCTAAAACGGCTTTATTTTGGGGCAGGTTTTAGCTTAACCTTGCACATTGATTAAAAGATGTTAACATTTAAGATGGTACTGCCCAGCAGGGCAATAGCAGTGGTGGGATCACTACACATTCTATTTTATGTGAAATGCATTGCACATTCTTATGAACAAGGACCAGGAAATATCTAATAAATGATCAGCATTAAATAATTAGAGTCTTGCGAAGGGAAAGAACGTATGTTTCCTTTTAATATTAGAAAATAAGGTAAATGCAGATTAGGAAAGGTGCTGTGATGTCTAATCTTTGCATTCATTAGTTTACCACATAAGCATTTGGGAGGAATGGGAATTGCACTAATACAAAGAGTAAGTAGTAGTTTTTGTTTTCACTCTGCATTTTTGAAAGAATAAAAAGCTATCAAAAAGATTTTGTGACCTTACATAACATTCAGAAAAAAATACTTTTGAGATTTTTTAAATACAAGTACTCTGTATTTACAATATTAACTTTTTCTACCCCTTTTTTGGTTTATTAACAAACTATTAAATTACATAACAATTCCAAATATGAAAAAATGACTGGGCTAGTAAACTGAAATATTAGAACTTCTTTATGGTTCTTTTGGATTTATTCTTTGTCAGAAGATGGGTCTTTAAAATATGAAATTGCCAACTACTAGGTTGCTCAAAATGTTTCAGGAAATTAAAATGTTGCAATCATAATAATTGATACATTAAAATTATCTGTAGTATGTTAAGAAAGGTATGCTCACAAATATAGTTTTGGATTTTAAATTCTAGTAAATTAGCAGTGTCATATTTGAGTTCCAATGAGTTGTTTTAAAATATTGTTGGGTTGGCTTTGTGTGTTAAAAAGTTTTGGCTTTAAAGATATGAATGGGAAAATGTAGGTTAGATGGGTAATTTGAAAGTGAATGTTTACCCTAAGCCTATTAACATTCTTACAGGGTGGGCAGTAACAGCAGAATATTTATTCTTATTAAAGCCATTATATCCATTGGAGAGATATGCACCAATATATCAAACATTCAGTTTGGTAGGCTAACGCCATATTCCTATGAAACAACAGATCAGGACCTTCAGAATTCATGAGTTGTTCTACTTCACCCAGGATATGAGAAAGCCCTCAAGGTTTTTTCTTTCCTTGAATTTAAAGTTGTAAGGCATCCAGAGAGCTGAATCTGAAGAAGCTGCAGAATGCAGATTATGATCCCAAATGCTGTTGACTGCACAGACAGGGCTGATCCCATTCTCCCTTGAATCCAAAGCCAGGGCACAGAAAACAGAACAAAAAGGGATTGCTCCTTCCCTTACAATAGAGCCCCTTCAGTGATAAGCAGTGGACTTTGTGGGCAACATACTTTGGACAAAATATAATATACACCAAATATAAAATGCAGCATGCAGCTGTGAGCTGCGGCTAAGAAAATAGGGTGTATATAGAGCGTACTGTCCCTTCCATGCGTAACACTGAATCCAGACCCTGTGCTCCTGGATGTTGCACTGGGAACATGTGTAGTTGCTAGAATGCCACAGATGAAAGAGCAGTTTTGCGATGCTTGGGTAGCCACACAACTCACTAGACAGTCACAAGCCAGTTGCCATCTCTGTCCAACCCACACAATGGGGCTGCTTGGAGGATAAACAACACATTTGCTGTTAACTCTTCAGAATCAGCATGGGTATAAAGTGATCAATGGATTCCCCTCGCCTGGGTTGAGGAAAATGGGTGGTATCCAACCATTGTTCCCCATTAATCAGAATGGGGAAAAAGGGCTTTTTCAGTGAGATTGCAGTGCTCCCTCCAAGTGTGGTCTGCAGGGCTGGGGGACCTCCAGAGCAAGTGGGAGCAGTGCCTGGGGCTGTAAGGCAAAGGAAGGATCACGGAAAATCGCCTCATCCCTGATATATGCTTTCTCCTGGCGGCCAGGATCACTGTGGTAGGTTGCTTGTGATACCACCCTCCCCGCCAGAGGTCCAGAAATAGACTTAATGAAAAACTAGAGTGGAAGAGATTTTCTCTGATGGCCTGAGCTGCAATAAGGAGTTTAGCCCTTGCTGTCTATGGCAGTAGTTAAAATCACTTGTTCAAGAAACAGAGCAAAGGGTTGATTATTCTGTTCCTGACGTGCCCGAGTTTTGAATACTGCCTGAAATCAAAGTAACCCTATCTCTTCCACTTTACAGTGCATTCAGCTCTCTTCACCAGTACTTAGTGCCTTCCAAATATTTCCATGCCAAACCCATTGGTCAAATAAATCTCGCAAGGTTATTATTATTATTTTACATCTCTGTGTGTTTCCCTAACCACCAGCAGTAACAAAATGGTTTCCCACCATAAGAACACCCACCTCCTTCAGAAATACACACACACATATATATATACACACACAGAAGACATGTATGGCAAGTTATACAGTGCCTTACCAAGCACAGGACATTCTCAGCTTGTTCATGTTGATGCCTTTGGGTGGTTCAAAATGTGGTATGAATTGAAATGATAAAAAGGGAGCAATGTTTCAGCAGCAGTCATCCCTCTCCCCCTGTTACTACTCTAGCCCATCGCTTGAGCCATCTTAACATGGGCTATCACATGCAGAGCATCATACATGGAGATACCTTGAGCAACCAGTTCTTATTAGTAGGCTATGTCTCTGAAAGTTTAAGCAAAGGCAAAGGAATTTTGGAACCATCACAACCTCAAATATCTGTATAAAGTTCATATAAGTACATAATTAGAAAATACATCTTTAAATATAGTTTAAAACATATTTTGCAAATGATATAGTTTAACTTTGGTATAGTCCTATGTTCTTATTTTTTTTTTTTTCTGGTGATAAGACGCTATATATCTTTCTACCACTGAAGCTGTAGATTTGTGATAAAGTTGAACAGCAACCAAAATAGCTGAATCCATCATGCTTAAACTTGAGATAAGAGTTTAAGGAAATTGACAGGGGCTGTACAGTGCTTGCTCAAGCTTACAGAAAAGGTCTCTTATGATGTGTGCTATATCAGCTCATATCTGAATTCATTAATATGCAAATTTGTCTTTTTTTCTTTCCATCTCAAATGAACTATGAATGGACTTCTGCTCCCTTTAGTTAACCTGATCTTTGATGCTGTTTATTTTAATAGAACATGTATGCCTCATCCACCTTAGTTCATATACACTGTTTTCCACACTTGGGCACAACCCTAACCCTTCCAATGAAAATAACAGGAGCTGAACAAAAACACAGTAGTTTTCAGTCTTAGTTGCCTGCTTGCTCAACAACTGCAAGTAATACTAAACAAGGAGAGGGAGAATCTTATATTTTAACACTGTTTACATCTCTTGAAAATCTTGTTAATAATATACAGTAAAGGGTAGCCATTTGTTTTGTTTGCAAAATAACATTGGTAAAATACATAATTCTTCTTGTTATTCCTTGGAATTCATTTAAAATTCATTTCTGATTATTGTCCCTCTTTGCACTCTTTTTTCAGCATGTCTCCATTTAAAGTAAATAAAACACTTTTTCAGTTCTTTGGCAAAGGAGGGACTCATACCGCTGTGATAGTTCCATTGTGGCGGGAACGTGACCTTTCCAAAGCTACTCGTTTGTTATCTGGAATATAAAGGGAGAAAGAAACAACAGTATAAGAGTCTAAAACATGGATATTGCAATGTCAAGAGGTTTTCATGCAGTCCTGAAAATAATTTCAATGGAATATATAAATAAATTACTAGAAGGATGGATCAGAGAAATTTCAGAGTGCAGCTGCCAGGCAGAGTTCAAGAGTTCTGCAATCAGCAATAAATTGCTTTCTTGATCAGGGAAGCTGGGGTGATAAAAGTGTTGGAAGAATTCTGCAGCACTCTCCCCCTGGAACTAGCAGGTGGTAACTATAATGCTGGGGAAAGTGTTGCTATATAAAGCTTCTATTCCTTATTGCTTTAGAAAAAGAAGGAATGTCATCCTTTTGAGGTAGGGAAACGCACCAGCTCTTACATATTGTACAAGCTGATGAGTTACCCTCCTCTCTCTGTCGCTCATGTGAGTGTACGCACACAAGACAGACAAGATGAGGAGGCAAGATCTTCAATCCCTGACTAGGAAATAAACCACTTCCTCTATTTCTGAAGAGCAACTTCAGTATGAACCATTATCACAGTGGCAATTAAGCTGAACTGTAAGGAATGCAGGCTGTGGCTGAAATAAACATCTATTGCACGTGTTTTATTCCCTCAGATTTTCTTAGCTGCCTTTTTACCAGTATACTGCAAATAACATCTGTGAAAGTCTAACTTGATGTAGACTTGGCACGCATTAATTTCATTACATGGCAAATAGTATCTCTTTGTGTGGGGGGAGCTGGAATCCCTGAGAAAAATAATTAAATATTCGGTGCAACAAGCAGATAGAAATGGACAACTTAGTTTTTCCATCTATTTGAAGACAGTCATATACAGTAGATTCCCCAAGTACTCAAGGTTAAACCACCGGAAGCAAGCATCTTGAGAATTCATGGATACTTTTCTCTCTACTACTTTCTGTTTTGGGCAACCTTTCTCCTTCTGTGTAAAAGGAAGTCCGCTTCTAACATCTCCACATCTACAATGCCTTGATCCATTATGGCTGGCAACAGGCCCAACCTCTTCTGCAAAGCCCACAAGCTGTGATGAATGCACAGAGAAACCATAACACTTTCTTTATATGTCTAATTTCTAGTACACATTTTGATGAACCCTTTACAAAGATTGTGGAGGGAAAAATACAAACATTTTGGAGGCAATTATGTAGACAAGCCTTTGCCAACCTGCTTTCTTGCTAGATTTTGGCCCATGTTTACCAGCATGTGACTATTAACACTGATGGCTGGGGCTAATGGGCAGTGACATCCAAAACATCTGAAAAACACTAGAAAGGCTGATGCAAGATAGTTGCAGTAGTCATGGAAATCTAAATTCAGTTGTCAAGTTGGTGAACAGTTCCCACGATAAGATGAAATCATCACATGTTTATAATAGGCATTAAAAAAGTGAACCATTACATGGTGAAGAACTCGAAAAGTCCTAGCCCAGAATGTCTATTCTCAGTTAAAACATTGAAAAGTTCAGAAGATTAAACAACATCTGGTCCAAATAGCTAGAAGAGATTCTCTTTGGGATTGTGATATTGACAGAATGCATAACCAAACTACTGAATTTTTAATTAACACCTGCAATTCCTGTGGTGTTGTTAAAATGAAGATTTGTACTTTTATTTAGAATGTTTAGGTTGCTGAAGAAATAGGAAGTGGAAAAGCACATTACAGCATAGGAAGACTCTTTTCTACTGATCCTGTAATCTATCCTCAGAGGGTCTATTTTAATTTCCAAGAAGAAAAATCCCCATATATTTTGCAGGATTTTGAGTGAATGTTTTCTTGGAAGAAAGGAAATTAATGGTACTATTGATTGTGTTGCTAATCTTCATACCATGCATATGTCTTGCATTACTAAAAAGAAAATCCCAAAGTGAAGAAATCAAGTACTTCTGGATCTCTTCTTTTAATCTCTTGGGATCTTATACAGTGTGCTGGAACTCAACCACAATTATATGTGAATAACCTTAGTAATATTGAGTTCTTGTGTTCACTTTAATTTGACAGCTCAACATACTGTGAAGTTCACAACTTGCAATTTGGCAGTCAGTGTCAAGTGAAGGAGCTGGTATGGAAATAAGAACTGATTATCTTGTAGCATATGAAACTGATTCAGTCATTATGTTTACAGAGCTATTTGGTTAATGTACAGACCCACCCTAAAAGTATACTTCAAGTATTATTTTCAGTGAAATCTCATAATATAAAAGAACATCCTAAATTGTGCGCAAATAGCAGTATTTAAAGATTCATATTGTAATCACATTTAAATGCCATCTGTACTTTGACTGGCAAATTGCTGAATTAATTCTCTTCTGTTCAAGTGTGCACAAAATCCAGGAGAAGCACAGTTTTTCAAATAATTTAGTACATAGTTCTCAAATCCATGTCACAGTTGAGAAATGCTCTTCTTTTTGGTCACAGACTAATGTAGCATTGATAAAGCTGGATATCTACTCTAGGACACTCAGCTATGCTAGCCCACAGCCCATCACGATTCCCGAGTGATCACTACAAATGTGCCAAACAGGTTGATATCTCATAAATGGCAGAAGGCTAGGGAACAAGATGATGGCAGGCAGGCAGGTGCGCACATGTATACATTTAACAATCAGACATCGCAATCTTGTTTCTTCCTATGTCAAAGGAAGATTTTGGAAGCTGAGCACACAAGTGTCTCCAGGGCAGCAAAGCTCTCTTCAGGGTTCTGCTGTTTTAGGCTGTCTTGGGGCTAGATACCTTGGCAGTGCACACCAACATTTGCTTTCCGCACACAACAGAGTGCAAGTTGCTTTAAAAAGATTTACTAAGCATATCTAATCTTATTTGTTGTAACCAATCTCTGTTTCAAATTCCTTTTTACCAGTTCCCTCATTTCAGGAAGGGTCCTCTTTTGAAATCAAATGTGCCTCTGTAAAACTTCCTTTGCAGTTCTCAGTATCTATTCAATCTGATAGCACAGTGATTACTGCACCCAGCTGACTCAACAACACTGCCATAATTCAGCAGGTCCTGGTCAGCCCCACTTAGGAGGATGTGGTGTCTTTGATATTCATGCCTGTTTCATGGCAGACAACAGGGCTTATTCCAGGCTTTGGAGATCCTCGGGCAGAATAACATCAGCTTCCCCATTGCTGTTTCCTTCTTTTCGCATGGCTCCCGTGCCAGAGAGTTTGGTGAGTGACTCTCCCCCATCCCATACTTCTCTGGGACATGGTTTAAGAAGCTGAGTGGGCAGCACTGACAAATAGGAGTTGCTGCCACACAGTGGGCTCTGGTGGTCAGGAGTGGGCCCCCTGCTGAGGTGCGGACCTTGATAGGTGCCTGACGATGTTTGCTACCAGTTCTAGACCTGGCAAACTGGGCTGCTAGCATCAGCTTTTAGTTACACAATCCTCCACTTTCACTGCATATGCTTTGAAAAGTGAAAAGGTTTGCTCTAGGCCCTACCATGGAGCTATTTTACATTCCAAGGCTTTGTGTCTATGCAACTGAGGATGCCCTGCAGTGGGGTTTTTTAAAACTCCTTTTACTTTTCTGTTTGAACTCTAAACTGGGATTGATTAAATTCAATTCCTTAAAACAAAGTAACCCATTCGATTAAAATGTATTAATGAGTAGATGTCCGGGATGCGAGGTGGCACTGTGGGTTAAGCTGCTGAGCTGCTGAAGTTGCAGACTGGAAAGCTGATGGTTTGAATCTGTGCGGCAGAGTGAGCCCCCATCACCTGGTCGCAGCTCCTGCCTACCCAGCAGCTCAAAAGTGCATAAAAGAGCGAGCAGATAAATGGATACCCACCTTCGTGGGGAGCTGGTGACCTGCGGGAAAGTGTGAAGACCAGCCCCATGTTAGACCTGCAGCAGCAGTGGCAGCACTGGTGGAAGAGAGAGGCCAGGGGATGCCAACGCTCCTGCAGACCAGTGCTGGCTGCTTGGTGTGCAAACCTGCCTCACCCCTGCTGTGCACTGCCGACAGCATGGGGGTGTGAACTGAAAAGCCAGCCATCTTAGGCAACCAAACTACTCTGCATTAGCACTGTACAATTCCTGGCTAATTGTACCAATGCCATATGAGACAGACAGACAGACAGACAGACAGATGAGAATTACTTTGGCAAAGAACATTAAAACAATGTGTTCCCTAAATAATTCTAGCTGAAACTTTCAGGAGCATGTACAGACAGATGTGGCATGCCATTTTTTAAATTCTAGACTACCCTTTTTTCCTTTATATAGTGCAAGCTTTAAAAAAGCCAAAAAAAGACAAGCCTGTAATACATCAAGGTGAGTACAAATTTTTTACCTGCAAAACCCACTTAGTGTGCATTTTGATAGTGTAATAAAACGTGTCATGAAGAAATGCAATGAATATATTGCATCTAACATGCAAATGTAACTGCCTTCATTCATTTGCAAACTTTGTCAGGGATGACTGTTGTTCTTGTAACAGCTAAAAGGTATCATTACTCCAGAGTGCATTTCTTGCTCAACAGATTCTGTGAAGGAAGATTTACGTGGCTTGGAACTGCTCCTCTGTGAAAGATACCACCTCTAGGATTCTAAGACTGAGGTCATTCATGAGGTTCAAGCTTTTCAAACTACAGGATCACTTCAAATTCCCACAGAACCATAATTTTACAACACTTTTTCCTCAAGGAAGATAAAGACTCCTCTTTTATTTCATTTCTTCTTCAGAGCTTGCATATTCCATTCTCTGACCTCAAAAGCAACTCATGTTTCCTGACAGACACAACATTAATCTCCCATGTCTGCAAACTGAACCAGTTGCACTAACTAAACTTGCTATCCAATTTTAATTAAAAACATTTCTGTATCGTGCTAAGAACTTATGGAAATGGTGCATGGAGGGAAAAAGGTGTTCTTAGCATCAGCTTGTAAAAACCCCTTTAAGAATCATTTTAAACCGCTTGGGAGATATAAGAACATCTAGGAGAAGAGAGAAGATGCAGTTTACACTGTTCTACTCTTCTCACCCAAAACAGAAGATTCAGTTTGCAGCAATGCTATCAACAAAGAGGCATTACCCTAAGCCAAGTCTTTGTCCAGCACACACAAAACATCAGTACTCCTATATTCTTGACAAACATCTGAGGGATGTAGTCAGACACAGGAAAATGCTACCTTGGTAGAAAGTCAAAGAGCATCTTGGGGATTAGGCAATATTCTCTTGTACCAGGTGCACTGAAAGAATGGGAGATGTAAGTATCCCCTGCTGAAAAGACCAAGAAGCCGGAGCAGCCTTGCCTCCCAAAAGGTGAATTTTAGGCCATACCTTGTTTACCTCTAACTTAGAAGGAAGAACAGGAGTTACAGAATCCACACACATATAATATATAATACAAGAGGGAGGCAATATGAGCTGAATATCACAGCAGAATTGGTTTATGGTGCCACATTTCCTAAAGTATTAGTAGAATTAAGGGACTGGGAGTACTGTTTTCATTTTATATTTGCTAGAAATGTGGATGAGAAATCATTTCAACATGGCCACAGTAGAATATCTAAACTTTAGCGGGGGAAACGGGGTGAATGGAAGTGAACGCATAAAATAGGAAACTGATGCCTCTTAGCAATAAAAAAAATTGTTAAAGCTCCACCTTATTAGAGTAATTTTTGTTGAAACAGCAAAGGAGATGGGGAGGAACACCCTCGTAAAGGCAGTTGTATGGTCTGTACCTTTGGGAAGCAATGAAAGCATTTGCATCAAATATTTATTTGTTCCCTCATTTAAAACTTCGCTCACTGGAAAAACCTAATGAGATATGCATCTAGTTTTTATGAAAGACCCGTGGGACAATATTCATACAATTCCAGGGAACTTTACAACAATATAAGCAATACAAAACCTAAACACAGCAGACAAGAAACACACAAGTATGCTTCATTTTCTGCTAAAAGGCTTTATTAAGGGACTAGAATAGCTTTAAAAACCTTTTTGGGGGACGGGCAGCAAAACGGTATTTGTGCATAATATCAATGTGGTGGCACCTTCTAGATTCTAAGCAGAAATGAAAAATATCCACATATAATAAGCAAAGTCAACTAATCTTAGTTGTTTTGGCTGCCCAGCTTATTTTACAAGAGTTATCAGGGAAACCACCAACTTAGTCTAGCAAACCACAAAAGATTTCTTCCATCACTGGGAGAAATTAAACATTGCACTCTATGCAGAAAATCTCATGATACCCTGGATACTCTTGAAAAAGCAGTCAGGATTTCACACAGTGGCCTTAGTAGTCAGATGTCACAAAATATCTACGAAGCATCTGTAGTTGCTTCTACATATGCATATTCCTTTAAGTTGTCCCAAGTTCCCAAGTTAACCTGAGAGATCTAAGGACAGGAAAGGACACTTTAAAGGAGTCTTTTCCAAGAGGGTCTGTGATCTCCCCTGCCAAAGGTGAAGATCAAGCTGCAGGTGCAGGACTGCATCTTGAGACGGATGGACAAAGTCCAGAAACACCTAATTACTTTAAATAGTTTCAAATCTCCAGGACCTAATGAACTGCATCCTAGAGTAATATGAGAATTGGGAGAAGAACTCTTAGAACCACTGGCAGATTGGGGAACTGCCAGATGACTGGAAAAGGGTGAATACTGTCCCCAACCTAAAGAAGTGAAAAAAGGAAGAACCTGGGAGCTGCAGAGCAGCCAATCTGATAGTGGCCCCTGGGGAAATTCGGGGCCAGATTATAAAGCAGTCAATCTGCAAACACCTTGAAAACAATGCAATGATTATTCAAAGCCAACATAGCTTTATTGAGAACAAATCCTTAGACTAATTTTTATTAATTAATTAGACTAAATTAATTAATTATTAATTAGACTAACTTTTGATAAAGTGCTCCATGTTTCCCTAATTAGCAAATCAGTTAAGAGTGAGCTAGTTGGGATAGCAATCAGATGAATTCACATTTGGCTACAGAACTGGACTCAGAGAGCTCATCAGTGGCATCTTCTCAAACTGGGAATAGATAACAAGTGCGGCACAGAATGGTTCAGTCCTGGGTCAGTGCTCTTCAACAATTTTATTAATGACTTGGATGAGGAAATGTGAGGAAAGATGATCAAATTTGCAGATGACAAATCTGCAAAATTGGGGGGATACTTGGAAGACAGAAATAAAATTAAAAGAGAACTTGATAGGTTGAAGCACTGGGCCGAAAACAACAAAACATAATTCAGGAAAGACAAAGGCCAAGTTTTTTTCTTCTAGGAAAAAGAAACCAAATGGATCATTGCAAGATGGGGAATACTTGGCCCAGCAATGCTACAAGAGAGAAGCAACTTGAAATTATAAGAGATGAGGATGGAGAACATATTTTCTGGGAAAGATGATTTATGCAGATTTCCTACTTTGAAAAGGTCACACATTTTTGCTAAGTTTATCATGTTTTTCTGCTCATGCACATACCTGTTTCCTGCAGCTCTTGCACATGGACATCTCAGGTTAACATGGCAACTGCAGGAGAACTATTTAGAACTGTATAACTACTCAGTTTAGTTAGCGAAATGGTCATGCCATTTCATGGAGTTGGTGACAGTGTTTATTCAGAGAGGGATCTTTTCTTGCTGGTACCAGAACGTAGGACATAGAATAATCAACTCTAGAGATCAGGAAAGGTTTCCTCACTGTCAGAGCAATACAACAGTGGAACCAGCTGCCTAGAGAGGTGGTGGGCTCTCCCACACGAGAGACATTCAAAAGAAACTGGAGAGCCATCTGAATGGGATGGTACAAATTGGTGTCCTGCAACAGCAGCGGGTTGGACCTGATGGCCTTCTTGGCTCCTTCCAACTCTACTATTCTGATTCAATGAGAATGCACTAAAGTTTGAATTTATTTCCTCCATGCAGTAAACATGCATTTCAAAGCCACAAGAGATGGGATCCAGAAATATACAGCAACTCAAGGTATACAAACAGCTTTATAAAAACGGCTGAGGTGGTTATAGATCGAAAACAATTAACTGAATTAATTATATTAAAATCTGTGCTCTCGTACCACCATCTCTTTACTGTTCCTATTCCAGCATTACAAATGGGAAAAGCCGGAAAACTGTTGCAGCACCCCTTTTGCCATTAGCCTTTCTTTTCATTTAAGTTTTAAAAGCATGAGGGGCAGGGGTCTGAAAGACAGACTGGAAAGTAAGAAGGGTGCGGGCTTTGAGCTCTTTGGTGAATCTTAAGACCATCTGTGGATAAATCGAGATCAGAAAGTATTCCAAGACAAGTAATCCATATTCCATTCCTTAGGACCAGCAAGCAATTTTCTCATTATCTCCTCTGAACTTGCAGATCAATACAACAGAACCTAGAATTGTATCTTGCTGATTTATTAAATTTCTAACAGGCAGAGAGACTGAAAAGAAATTTCTGAATGCATTCTCCTTTTGGTATACAGCACCGGCATTCTTTCTTTTAGCTAATTAGACTTTAAAAACCCAACTATTTTTTGAAAGTATAAAAGTTTAAATAAGGCCTCCTAAAAATACACAGCAAAATAAATCTGAGTATGACCTTTTAGAACTGACTTAAGATGACATTTATTGGGATTAGTTTCCTTTGTAATGAGAACTCAGAAAAAGATCAAGTTACACAACCTCCCAGCATGCAGTTTGGATGATAATCTATGGGGTGCTGCATTGTATAAGGTCAAATTTAGGGAAGCTGCCATTGTAGTTTGTTGAAGCAGGCTGAAATACTACACTGAAGTGTTAAAAATATAGTTAGGTTGAAAAGATGTTAATCCAAGATGGTAGCAAGATTTTGCTTTGCTAATCTTCCTTAAACTGTTAGACTGTTAGGCTACCAATCTAAACCAATATGCCATCTCCTGTCTCAGTCATTGGCACCACTAATATGCTTCATCATATAAACATTTAAATTACTTTTATCATGTCTTTCTACACCAAAGTGCCATCAAGGAAGCTCTTCAAACAAAAGCAGGAAATCAAGAAACTCTAAACTAATAACAGGAAAAACTCTCTAGCAGTTAAAACATCATTAGGAGAAGACTTAAGGGTTATTCAAGTCTTCTGCAAAGACTTTCTCCAACAGCAAAGAAGGGAACAGAGCCCTCATTTTTCATTGCCCTGCTTGCTACAAAGTGAGGCTTGGGTGAAGAAACCACCCAAGTCCTTTATGCACCACATTAATTAAATCCTGCAAGAATTGCTCGAAAGCCTGGTTCTTTGCATTCAATAAGAATGGCTCATGCGGATAACAATGTAAAGTGGCTTTGCATCTTGTTTTTATGGTTTGTTGTGAAACATTCTTCGCATGATTTATTCAGAAAAGTGGTATACAAATAAAGCACCTATGAAATTATGAATAGAACTGCAGAATTAATTTTAGATAATTTTAGTCTTTAAAGTAGCTTAACAGCATTATCAATTTTATTTACATGACTTACCCTTTGAAAGTCAAAATACTCTCCTAGTAATATTTTTTTCTAAAGCTAAAGAACATTTGAATACAAAGTCACACAAATAAAATTCCAAATTTAACATTAATTCCATCAAAATGCTACCACTTGGGATAAGCACTTTTGGAATTATTGAAAGCTCTTCCATTTCCATGACTGTAACCATGCTAAGAATTATTCTGAGACGCGACTATATTCCTGCCTAAAGGGTTACAAGACAAATCAATCTTTTCCCCCACTTCCTCCAAGGGTAATTGGCCTTTAAAATGACACAGGAAAATAGGTCTTTTTGCCAACACAAGCAGAGACATACACAGTCATTCTGTGTCTCCTTTTGATTTTCAACTCCCAGCTGAGAAAGTTAACGAAGAGGAAAGGGTGGAAAGGATAATGAAAAAGTTGCTGCATCAGGCAGTTGGTGCACAAAGGCACATTTTGAAATAAGGGGTACAGTGAGAATAACTTAGAATTCGGTTGTGTCATCCTTATAACTTTTTATTTCAGCAGTACAAGAACACTTCCCTGAACATAGTAGAATGCATATTCAGCTACATCTATACCAGAGTAATCTAAGAGTAACCAGTTATGGTCAGGGAATGTATTTCCTTTCCTTGGGCATTTAATGATATGAGAAGCACAGGTTCTGATTAACAGCTGAACGTATTTGCTTTTAGAAGATGTTTGTAAGCCATCTTTTAATATGTAAACCACTTCACAATGTTTTCTTAAAATGTGGCATGTAAATATTCATAGTAAGTAAACAGCTAAACTGCCTCAAGTGCCATTTTTGAAAGAAAGGTGAGTCTAAATAAATTTGGAAAATATCACGCAGTTTGAGGTCATTCCCAACTTTGCTTTGGTCCCAATACCATGTTTCTTTTAGTAGCTAAGAAGAAGGGGGTTTAGAAGTCACAATACTGGGAATGAAAGAGAGGTTTTGTGGAACTGGAGAGGATATCTAATTTACATTAACTGTAAGTAAGCTCACTTAGTATGAGCTCTCTACACTGTTATGAAGTTTGTCTTCCCAGATGGTATGCATGCCAGGATCTCTATGAAAAAGCTAATTATTTACATTTCACTTTCCATCAGCATCTAGTATTTTTTGCTAATTGTCCTTGAAGGAGAAGGATTCAGAAATATTGCCCTGTAAGATCTATATAAATGGCAACTGTGCTTTTCATTCTAAAGGTATAATAAAAACAATACATTTTACTAATGAAATGCATGAAACATTTTCCTAATGTTTGCATATCTATGAATGAAGATTGAATATGCCATTAAAAAACAACAGACTCTTCACAAATAAAACCTGATGAAGAAAAACCAATGAAGCCGGGTTTGCGGGTAGCGATGGAATGGGATGTGTGTGTGTGTGTGTGTGTGTGTGAGTGAGAGAGAGTGAGAGAGAGAGAGAAGGGGCGGGGAGAAAGAGAGAAGATCAAATCCTATTGGAGTATGGTATTGAAACTGTTCCACTAAACCTTTAATGTGAATTTGCTCTATGGGACTGTGTATACAGGTGTAGAGCAATTATTAGATTTGATATCTGAATAAATTCAGGTTCCCATTAGAGCGTCAATGCTTCAATGACCCCATTATTTTCCTTCCAGTACTCCCAGACCTGATCAATTTAATTATTCTGACTAGTGAAACATTTAGGACATGAATTTCTGATTTGTTTGAAACCAAATGGGATGACTGAAAGTGCTCCATGGGAGAGAGGGGGAAACACATTTTAAGAAATGGCTTCTATAATGTATCTGAGCTTGGAAACAGGTCAGGTCTATGAAGATAGCATCCCTATCACTGCACTGACTTCCTTTTCTGCTTAAAGTAAAATATGCTCTCTATAATGTCTCATTTAGACATGCAAATAGCCCAGTTCGATTCTCCTCTTTCTACATGTGACCCTTCCCAGTGAATCTTTTCTATGTGTGATTACAACATGATGCTGCTGATCACCAGACAAACAGCTGGAAATTTGCTTAAAAAACTACATGAAAGTAACTGAACGTTATACCTGTCATTTCAGGGGATTCTAGGTTCAGCTCCAGGCACTCTTAAATGAAACAGATTATCTAGATCCATTTCTGTCAGGCTTCAGGCCTGGTTTTGGAACATAAACTGCCTTGGTTGTCCCAACCCTTGCCGGGAGAAAGACAAGGGAAGTGCAACCCTGTAAATTCTCCTGGATCTCTCAGTGGCTTTTGCTTCCATGGACCATGGTGGCCTTCTGGATAGGCTGGCTGGGAGGCTCTGCTTGGCACTGGTTCTGTTCCTTCTGGACCAACTGTTTCCAGAAGGTGGGGCAGGGGGTTATTGCTCTGTACTACAGCAGTTATGCCATGGGGTACCACAGGGTTCTATTTTATCCCCTATGCTATTTAACGTCTACCTGAAACTGCTCTGTGAGGTAAACCAGAGGTATGGGCAGAGATAATACAAATATGCAGAGGATACTCAGCTCTAGCCCTCTTTTTTATCAAACCAGGTGAGGCAGTGGCCGCTGTGAATCAGTGCCTGAGCATGGTAATAGACTGGATAAGGGCCAACAAACTGAGGTCAATCCAGCAAGATGGAGGTGGTGTTAGTGGGTGGTTCCACTGTCCAGTTGGGAAATATTCAACCTGTTCCAGGTGGGGTTACACTCTCCTTAAAGGATAAGGTTCATAGTTTGGGGGTACTCCTGCACCCAGAATTACCATCAGAGGCACAGGTAGACTTTTATCAGCTTAAACTGATATACCAACCACAACCCTATTTGGACAGAGAGAGTTATCTGTAGAGCGTTATCTGGCTACAGTTATCCGCACTCTGGTAACTTCTCATTTGGATGACTGCAATGTGCTTACATGGGGCTGCCTTTGAAAACAGTCTGGGAATAAGCTGACCTAAAACAAGACAGCAAGACTGTTTATACGGGCCAGCTCACAGGAGCACATCATGCCAGTGCTCTTCCACTTCCACTATCAGCCAGTTGAAGTCTGGATTCAATTCAAGGTGTTAATACTGACATCTACAGCCTTAAATGGCTTGAAGCCAGGTTATCTGAAGGATTGTCTCAGCCCATATATACCTACCTAGACCCTGAGGTCATCCTTGAGGGTCCTTCTCCAGGAGCCCTCCCCAGAGAAATCGAGGTGGACAGCTCCCAGTTGTAGTACCCCAGTTTTGGATGAACTCCCCAAAGAAGTGCACCTAGCATCTACTTTGTACTCTGCAGCTGAAGACCTTTTTATTTTCCCTTTTTATTTATTTCCCATTTTAAGTTTAACTTCTTAACTTTATTTTTATATACTCTTTTATTCTAGTGAATTCTGCACTGCTAATATGATGCTACGCTGGATAGTAGCAATTGGTATTACAGTTTTGTTCATCTACAATACGTTTTGTGTGACTTTTAAACTTTTATTTAACTTTTGTTATCTACTCAGAGAGCCTTGCCTATTGGGTGGTATTAAATAAATACATAAATAAATAAACAGGATAAAATAGAAGTAGAGTTAATATTTATGATAGGATTGGCTCTGATTTGATACCAAATGCACAAGAGAAAGACAAGGGACAGTTGAAACGGGCGATGGGATGGAAATGTGATATATGAGCTGAAGAAGGTTGTTTGGGTTTGGGGGAGGAAAGAAGGGAGTAGAAAGTACTTGGGCACATTTTGGCAAGCAAGTGTTGTTCAGTTGGTAAAATTCTTATTCAATCAACATACTTATGAAAGGGCTGGACATAGAAAAGTTGAAGGTGGATGGAAAAGGTTATTTGAGTAATTCTGGCAGCAGCCACTCCATCTGGTTATGCCAGTGGTGAAGATGAGGAGCAAGGCCACTGCATCATTTCTGTTGAGGCTTCTGCTTCCTTTTAGAAAATAGGATACACTGTGTATGAATCTGAGCAAAGCGTATTTTGAACAATGCAACTCATCATGCCCTTTAGGAAGAAATTTCACCCAAACCTACCAGTTGTGCACTTATTCTAATCAATGTTATCTCCGGCACAAATTTTAGGCGTAGCTCTTCAAGTTTTGCTTATAATTTTTGTGCTCGTCCCCAGTCCACCTGATGCTCTGAAGGAAAGCCTATTTCTGCAGTACCTGCTCCAGTAAATCACTCAATTCACAAAGACTACTCACCAGAAGAGTTGAAACATCTTTGACAAACCTCATGCATTTCTCTGAACATTAATCCCTAAAAGTTTTCCACTTTTTAACATGTCAAACATTAAAAACTGCAATGCAAAACTGCATGCAAAAAACTTTTTAACATGTCAAACATTAAAAACTGCAATGCAAAACTGCATGCAAAAAACATGCATGGAACAAGCAAATCTGACCTTTTTGGGCCAATAAAAATACATAAGACAACATCAAGTACACAGATTAGCCCTTGCTCAGTTGGCATGTAAAGCCCATACTGTGAAAGAAGTGTGGAATTGGTCTCAACACATGCTGAAGAATAAGGTGGTGGAAAGGACTGCAGTGCTGCATGTCACTCCTTGCAAATAGACAACTAACGCAGTAGGAGAAAGGTCATCTCCTCAGTCTTGTACTGGCCAGGCTGTCTTCTATTTGCAGACAGTTGTTAGCAGAGGGCAACACTTCCAAATCAGGACTATAAGAGTGGAAAGTCATGTCAGCAACTAATTATCACAGGATGAAGGTGCAGCTGAACAAAAGGCGCTGCACAAAGCAATCTGCACAGTCCTTTGAAGCATGACTTGTGTCACTCTGCTAAGCCAGCTTTTGCCACAGAAGAATCTCCACATTCATCAGTCCTCAAAATCTGTAATTCCTAGCACTATTATTTTCAGTTTGCATTAGCCATTAACACCAAGTTTTATTCAAGGCAACAAGAGTGGAAAGAAAGGAGGACAGTAATGGGTTTTGAATCTTAAGCAAACAAGCTGTCATCAAGTTAGTATCTTCTCATCAGGATGCATCTGTACTTAAAAAGATAAATCTGACACCGGATTGCCCACCCCTCACAATCTTTTGCTTTCTTCCACTAATGATAGGTAACGGCTGCTGAGCCTGCAATAAATGTGTTTATGTCCAGTTAGATTGCCATCATTTTACAACCCAGTTTGATTCTCTCTCCCTCCCTTTCTCTTTTTTTAAGGAAGGAAGTCACAGGAGACCAGCACCAGCTCACGCTTGAAGGCATTTCCTGACATCAGCTATCACTTTGCACTTCAGCTGAAAGTACCAGATTTGACAAAACACACAGAAAGCCATGAGAGAAAGCTCTTCACCTCCTATCCAAAAGTGCCTGACAGGAGTCAATACAGATTCCTTCACAAGACTGCAATAATAATAAAAAAGCTGCTAGATGAAAGTTCAAGGGAAAGCTTTCTAGCTATTCCTTACAATATTTTATTAAAGATTGGTGTAAAAATGTGTCTGCCTCAGCAGGACACCCAATCACTTTTACCAGCTGGCAGTTTAAATACCAGAAGTTAGTCATCCATGCACAGATGTTTCATTTTTTGCATAAAGTATACACTATGAAAGCAATGAATTCAAAGTTGGGAGGGGGATAGCTCTGCAGAAGAGAAGTGTGTGTGTGTAGCAAGAGTTGGATCACACTCTTCTGAGCTTTTCCACCACCATTTCATGGAAACTGGCTAGAGTGCTTTTATTTCCATCCGACAATTAGTGACAGTCCCTGTCAAAAGCAAATAACTTTTCCCCATATCCCTGCAATAGCTTCCCTCTTGTATTTTTAATGCCACAGAAACAATTTCTGTCAGGAAAAAATGGCAAGTCTGCAGTAGCCTGTAGTCTACATGTAAAATGAAATATTTTAAATAATACAATAAAGGCAGCCTTTCCATAATTATTATTTTTAGAATAAAATATCAACATTTTTTATTCATGCTTAGCCTAACATTTGCAATTCAGCAGTTTGCAATATTTAAATGGAATTGAATATGCTATGAGAAAATTGAGGCCTGCATCTTTCCTGTGTGAGTGGCTGGTGCAAGGAACCATCATTAGTGCCTGCCCACTGACTTCATCATCTAACATTAAAGAGGAAATCCTATATGAGGCTAGCCAGATAGTCTTGTGGCTTACCTGTGGTTCCCCCACTATGCCTACCTACTGGGGAATAATAAATATTGTATGCATCTTCAGCTATAAATTATTTGTGGCAAAACACTCTACAAGTTACAAAACGAGAAGCTAGTCCTTGTTTTAAAGGCTGAAGAATAATTTGGAAGACAAAACAAATATTGCAAGTCATGATATGAACAAATATAACCCTTTGAGTGCTACTACAACTCTCTCATTCTCTCTCTCAGTGGCAGGAGGACTATTTTTACTTGCTCAGAGTTAATGCTGCAGTGGAAAAATGCCACCAACCCCCATCAAACTCCACATTCCTTGAGAGTTACACTATCCTCAAATGGAAATACTATTTTTTAAGTGTGTAATAGCAAACATCAGTAGGGCATTATTTCCTAGTCTTGAAAGATCCAGCCATTAGTAAAGAACATGATATAGGTGTTTTAGAATGCATGTAGATTCTCCAGAGGGATCTTGGACCATTTGCTCCACTATCCTAGCTCAGAGAGTGGTATGAAATAACATAGAAACACAATGAGTCAGAAGGGTCCTCCCGGGCCATCTAGTCTCACCCCTGGCCCCAGCTGGCTTTGCTCATGACATGCCTACCATGTCATGTAGCTTGTTGTACGAAGCCAAGCAGAGCTAAGGCTGCATATGAAACCCGCAAACATAGGATTTCCAGGCACTCTGATCTCACTGAAATAATGGCAAGATGAAACGAAACAAAACAAAACACAAAACAAAAGCCTAATGATTATAAAAAAGTTAGTTTTGTGTCAGATATTGCCATTTTTTAAACAGAACAGAATCCTGAAATTATGTTATGTGCATGGAATAGCACTTGGCATGTGAAGTCAATGACTTTGAATCCTCATTATTTGACCTCATCAGAATAAGAAAATAGCATCTAGGAAATATTTGCAATATTAGAGCTCAGAGAATACCAATCTTAACATCACTCCTAATTTTCTTGCCAATGCATGGAAAAATAGATTAGTTCCAAATGACTCATTGTAAGCTTCTGGATGAATTATATGCATTTCAATAATTTCCTCTACACCTATTTTCACAGGAGTGCAACTGCTTCTGATGATAAACACTTGGATGCATCCTATTTCCATTATACTGTATAATGGAATTTTGGGGTCAGCAGCATATGTTTCCAGAACTTCCAATGTGCGTCCATATGTTTGTGTACGCATGCATATGTTTGTGTAAGAGGAAGGGGCTGCAGGAAACTTGTATACAAGGTAGAAGTTCTGAGTCCTGTAAACAAGCTGGTAAATAACAACAAGGATTTGTTTATTAAACTGAACAGAAAATTATGAAGGCATGATAACTGAAGGATGACTTTGCTCCACTCTTGGTGCCTGTCTGCTATTTCTTGTAAAAGTGTCATATAATACCAACACTACAATTATCTATAGATAAACGAAAACACCCCCAGTCCAGCATCGTCTTCTTTATCTGACCAGGGAGATAACTGCTACAAGGACAGAATTTCTTCTATCATTTTACTGTACCCAGGGACTTTCTGTATCAAAGCAGCACAAAACTGTTAAGTGCTCCTCCAAGTGCTTGGGCAAGAGAGATGTAGAGAATTGAGTGACAGCTTCAAATCCCTTGATGCCAGAATTTCTAGCTGACACCAAAAACTCTTACAAAATATACTGCCACTAATGGAAAGAATACTGGAGCAGTTAGTACCAAGGTTACCTCTACTGCTGCCTGTACCAGAATTTTGGATTACTTGGGATAAAAATTTTCATTTTGACATTCTGTGGAGTCTTTACAACATTCCCCCTTTTACTCCTCAACCCTGAGTTTCAGTTTCATTTACCTTCCAGTGCAATTTAAACAGAATGGTAGTTGCTTGTGCGCAGTGGGAACTCTGTTTTATAAATGTACAAGATACTATTTCTTCCTTTGATTCAGTAAGGCATAGATAGCACACATTTTGTCATAAGGTATGGTCACAGACCTTAATACTTGATATTCTATAAACAGGTTATTATAATGCTACATATATACCCCACCTTACTTCTTCTTGCAAGGAATCCAAGACAACATACAAGGTTCTCCTACTCCCCATTTACTGTATCTTTATAACAACAATCCTGTGTGATAGGTTAGGCTGAGCATCTGTGACTGGACCAAAGGCACAGAGTGAGCCTCATGGCTAAGTGGGGACTAGAACTTGGATCTCTTGACTCCTAGTCCAACACTTGAATCACGACGCCACACAGGCTCTCAGGTTCGTAAATGCTTTCCTTCTCACCAAAGTATCTGTACAGGATGTCTCTTTGCTGCTAAGGTGCATAATCTCCAAGTAGCTTGTCATCACTCTTCAGTTTCTGCTAAATATCAGGAGGATACTCTGTGGTCACTAGGGGCTTATATTTTTAGTAGAATCAAATGATACATCAAATGGATGGGATCTTTCTCGGCTCTAATGGGAACTCGAATGCATGAATCATCCCCAGTGGTTAATAACACTTCGCATATAGAAAGCTAGCTCTGTTAGGGAGAAGATTTCATCCTAAGTCTTTCTCCAATATCATGTTTTTCTATGTGCAAGCCTTTCTTGTGGCATGCAACCTGTAAAAATGGGATTTTTCCTGCAGAAATAAAGATAGGGGAAAATGGTCTTTATCCTCCTCAATGTATAAAATTGGCATTGATGGGATGGTTCATCTTTCTTTATGATTTACACTCTCAAATAATAAAAAAAGCATCTATAGTTTCTACTTGCTTGTGTCAGCTGCTAGCCTAATGCTTTAAGTGACTCTGTGACTAGAATTGCAGACTGAATCAAAGGTAGTCTTAAAACTGCTGAATAAACACTAGCAATGTTCTGCAGATTGTTAAATGGCAAGTACTGCTATTATATCATCTGCAATCTTAACCCAATAACATTTTCTTCAGCCTCATCATCCACAGAATTGTCTGCTAATTCAAAGACTAGGTTTTACTTTCTTAATTTTGTTTTAAGCAACTGAGAGATAACACGGGAATTCGTGCTGTGGTCTCCAGTGATTGTGCAAACCAGCCCATTGTTTCTACTTCCTAAAGAAATACCACCATCTTCCCTTTTTTATTTCCTAAAAAAAGAGTATAAACTCCCAGGGCTACTATTTAATATACAAGTATTGCTTTGAAATGCAATGTTCCTTCCCCATCCCTGTGGTGACAACACATATAAATAGCTTGTCTACTAAGCTGAATGTAGGCACTTGAGAAAGTAGATGAAGAAGTTGTGCCTTACTAATAAGACTTCAAGAAAAAATATCCTCCCTCTTGAGTGGAGATAGAAGCAAGAAAGGGAATGAGGAGAGAGAGACCAGAAGGTGAGTTTGGGGATGAAGCTTGGCTGTTTTGGAAGATGCACCATCTGGAACCAGGAAGCCAGACTAAGCATGGCTAGAAGGTTAGGATGTAGGCAGCAGATAAACTAAGACTGCCTGACTGGTGTGAGGAGCCAGCATCAATCAGTGGGCAGTGAACTCCCAATGAAGCAGCAAGTTGCTGTTTGGGATGTTTTCTTAACAACCAAATGTGCAATTCTGTTACCATTATCTGGGAAAAGTCTTAGTTCTTCCATTTTCAATCATATCCATTGAAAATGCTAATCTACTTTGCTGCTTCTTGCCACTCTTCCTTTACTTTTCTGGTATATTTCAATTATTTCATTGACTATTTATCATGAATAACCCTCCTCCTTATTGATAGTACACTCATTTTCTCCCTGCCCCTAATTAGTTTAGTAAGTAAAAAAAAAAAATCTCTGTTTTCTTTACACCTACATTTTGTCAGAATACATTGGCATTGCAATACTAGCAAACAGAGAAAACAGTATTTTTCAAACTTCATGCTTAATATTGATACCTCTGTATTTCTTTTTATTTACTGAAATTCAAGGTCCTTATGTATAAAAACAACAGCAAAGCACTATAATAAATTTCCAGTGAGGAAACCAGACTAAGTTTTGACCGGTTGTGACTGGAAAGTTTTGAAAACAAACACACACCATCATATGCAATCTGCCCTTCATAATGTATGGAAAGGTCATGATTTAAATAGTAGGTCTTTCCTCAAACATGTGTCAGTGAAAAATGTTTTCTGTGATTGTTCGCTCTTTAATTGCTTTCTTAGAAATACAGAAAGTGGAAAATTGTAATTGCAGAACTTAGGAGGAGAAAATGACAGAACTTCAAATTATGTTGGCTTCTAGCTAATATTTACTGCATTTTTCAAACACATCTGGATATATGTGTTTCTCAAAACAATTAGCAATTGCTATTAGTGTGTAATTCCTCTAAGATGGTTTGACATGCTTTTTGAACCAAGTCTCTCTCGCGCTCTCTCTCTCTCTAATTACAAAGATGATTCACAGGTAGATACAAAATGACTTTGTATCTCAGACAGAGAAATAACTTTAAATGGGTAACAGAATTGTGGTTAGTCTCACTTGTCTTCCTGTTCCACCCATCATTCTCTTTTTCAGCCACTGTAGGTGTTTCAAGTTCTTTTCACATGGCTGGTGTAAATAATCATATATAATCCCCTTTCTTTCAGGTGACTCCCATTTTTGCTTGCCTAAAACTACACAGGAAGCAACCTGTTGTCATCATCACACCTATGTGACAGATGCTCAGGTTTTCTGCCATGAAATACTTGGTGAAGGGAATCACTTGTAACTAGATGTATGCAGAGAAGGGGATGGGACAACTCTTCCCTCTTCCAGCACTACTGTCCTGATACATATTTTGGAGGCAGGAGAAAGGATGTAGATGCTTTTTACAAAATTTAGAGATAATGAACCAAGCATGGAGCTTTGCCATTTCATCTAGCTGGGTCTTATGTGCCATTTCACATATTACTAAGTGGCTTGCTTTTTAATTGCAAATTCTACAAGGGGCTACTTAAAACTGGTCTTTACTGTTTACAGTACTAACTCTCATATTTGTGGTAAGGGAGCATATAGTGCGTTACAGATCTGGGTGGAAGTAGCATTCCCTGTGAAATGCTCCAAATGCAAAGGCGGTATCTTTAGATATTTGCACCTGGGAAAGGCTTTGGCAGAAAAAAATCTGAAATTCAGCCTCATTTTGAGATATAAAAAGGACATTATTTTGAAAACAGGGAAAACAGGAAGATTAAAGCAGTATCCACCAAATTCCAACAAAAATCACTTAGAGTAAAAAGTAATGGTTGGTGTGTTGTGAGAGACCAACCATCACAATTCCAATGAACCAAGGTGGTAAAGTACTTACCAGCTTTTTGTATAAAGAGGTTAAAGATAAAGCAACTGAGTAAACAAACAAAATGAAAATTGCAGGGGACAAGTTCTCAGCAAGGAAAGCAGCCCTAAGATAGCCAACACAGGGAAGTTGAATATGCAGAAAGATGCTTGCATACAAAAGGAGTATCCAGTAGACAAATACACAAAGGGTGGATTCTTTAGGAAATACACAACCTTTTTATGTAAGAGGGTTTTTAGAGATTGAGGAAGAGTGATTTTAAGGAGTGTTCATCAAAGATGTTAATATATTCTTAATCAGGCCAAAATTGTGCTTGATTGGCTTATTACTACTCAGAATTGTAGTGCCTCTTTTAGCATTAATTTCAATATACACTTGCAAGCAACCTTAGCTGTAAGGAACTCCCCCGAAGTAAGGCAAAATAATGTAATCAAGCTATGATTTGTCCACAGTATTTGCAATGCTAATTCTGGAGCAAAATGTGTTAATACATTCAAGTTTAAACCAGGTAAAAGCAATAGCAAACATTGCAAAAGAAAAAAAAGGATGGATTCCCTTGGTGCGGTAATATAACAGACTCACTTATAATTTGTTAGAATTGTTGTTCAACTGAGTCCAAAACTTCATTGAGAAAGCAAAAGTGAAAGAAGAACTATAGGGTCTTCATAATTCAGCCTGTGAGAATTACATTTGAAATTCTGATGCCCATATGGTATAAATCACATGAGTTCTATCTTGACTGAGAAAAGTACCTTTTCGTATCGTGTGGGGAATACATTGTTCTTAGCAGCATGTCTAATAAGCTGGCAGGCTGATCAGAGTGTTAAGTGGTATAAAGGTTGACTCAAACTGATTACCATTTTAGACTCTGACAGATATGCCATAGTAAAAGGAGTTCTTGGATTTGCTGGCAACAATGGAAGTTGCCTGTTAGAGAATCTCTGTGTGGAAACACAGTTGAAGTTCCATGAAAAAATAACAGCTAAAATAGGCTTTAAGCTCCTGCAGAATCAACATTCGTATTAGGCACACCTCAATGAGAAATATCTACTGTGAAGAAATGGCTGTCTGGAAGTGATAACATCTTATTTAACATCAAGTCCCTATGACAAATGAGCTCCCAATGCTCGTTTGGTTTTGTCCTGATAGAAGCTTACTGCAGAATAAAAGATTAAGCATGTTTTTTTTCAGATATTTTCTACTAAAGCAATTAAGATGAACTTTATATGAAAATCATTATGAAAACTCAATAAACTTATCTCTCAGTAGTCTCTGTCCAATGGCTTGATAACCACTATACCCAGTGTTTTTTTCATGAAGCTCACTATCAAAGTGGAAATATTATATATCAGGCTGTCCAGGAAAAAATGTATAGGAAGGTGAATGCTCTGGTCCCGTGTCTGAATATTCTGCTTGGATGTGGGTGCTGCAGACTTATCAAGGAAACGTTGCAAATTAAAGCCAACAATGAATATCTTAAAAAATTGGGAGGGGGACATCTGAGCTGTTCTATTCCTCCAATATAATCATGCATCATGCGCCTGTGGACAGTCTTATAAATCTTTGGTTTAGGAAAATCCCTTAACAGCAAAGTCCTACAGTTTGCATCCTTGATGCTGAAGGAAACTCTCCTGCCTCTTTCCTACCCAGTCCCCCCCACAACACCCCCTTGTCCCTTCCCCGAGTTTGTATTCCCAACTTGAAAGGCAGCTGGTGCAGCGATTTCTGTGCCAGAGCACTGATGCCCAGCTCCAACTGCTGACTCCAGTCTTGGTGCTGGGAACCCACACTCTCTTTTGGACCTTCAGTTGGTGTCAAGGGACTCTAGGATTACTCCTTAACTGGGTGGTTCTTGGTGCGGTATGTTTTTATAACTGCAGAGAATCACTCTAAGGTCTGTAATAAAAAGTTGGATAGAAATCTACTAAATAAACAAACTTTTTTTTAAATTGTATCTCCTACCCCAAGCCCAACATTAAACTGCATCAGGTTGCTTGATAACTGCTGAACTTTGCTCAGCGGAGAAAGTAAGGGATAGGGTTTCATATCATGTGAAATTCTAAGCCATGAATATTACATTTTCAAGCAACTTTGGAACACTAGTCCATCGTTAGAATTTATGGCTCTCAGAGATTAAGATAGGAAGATTTGCTCTGATAAAATTGGCTTAATTATTATGCTAGGAAAAGGGGTAAAGGGAATTACTTGGTGGGTTTGCATGCTCCTGAGTGCCATCGGTTCTTGCTCTGACTTAGGTTTATGGATATAAGCTTGAGTATGTAGACAGAAATATAATCTGAGCTTAAAACTTTTCCTCCTATAGCATAATTTATCTTTGTCTCCTAATAACTTCATTTTGATACATCATAACTGCGGAAGTTTTTGAACACTTATAAACAGCTAAAAACATCAATTGCTTTCTCAGAAATCTGCCACTTCTGTGAGAGTTGTGCTAGTTGTTCACAAATCCTTAAAGTTAAGTGCTCTTGGGAGACAGGCACCTCTCAAAAATGGCTAACAACATTTGTTCTCAGCTGGCATTACATTTCTCAAGACTGTTCTTCAGAACTTTGCTTTAATTTTAATGTTTGCAATATCTTTTTAGCTAAAAAAAGGGGTATAATCTGTATTTTAAAATATGGTGAAGTACTCAGAAGAGCTTAAAAGTAGTTCAATATCAAGAAAACACAATACCTAGAACAACAAAGATTTCTGCACTGAATGCATTTCTCAATCATGGTTATAATTAAATTGAAAATTAAATGTGCAGTTTAACACTAAGTTGCTATTCAAATATTTGAACTCATTCCCTCCTTGCTTTTAAATTCACTTAGAAGACTAGATTATTAATTTCTCATGATAGAAAATGAAGATTTAATGAACAGTTGATAGCCCTTAGGAATTACAAAGTAAGTGTAAATGATAACTCAGACAAATAACGTGGTCTCAACATATATAAGAAACAACTTTATGCAAAATAATGAATGACTAGTACATGCTAGTTGATGCACCCAGGAGAAGTGACTAATTTTGAAAGTGTGAAAATATCGATTAAATGCAAAAGCGAAACCAAAACACAATCCCCCAACCCCCCTTCATGTGTACTTGTTACTGTTATTTGTTGAAATACTACCACCCTTTGGCAAATAGAGAAATGAATGTTTCTGTAGCATTGAAGTATGATAACTATTTTAATTCATTGACTTATAGGCAGTCTTTTTATTAGTCAATAAGAATATCTCCAAATGCCACACACCAGCTAACTGAATTACAGAACACTGTATTTTCTTTATAAATGTTTGAAAAAGTATTTTTTTTTACTGGTATTCTAAACCAGTACACTGGAGCCAATCAGAATTCAGGTGTTCTGATCATACAATCAGTATCAGGTAAGATGGAAATACATTTGGAACAAGTAACAGAAGCTGACCTGTATTGCACCCTCTTCTTTCTAATGGGATGCTTATTGCTCTTCAAGCACATGGGGAAGAGGGTGGATTTAGGACAGGTGATGTTTTGTAATATACGCCTAAGCGTACAAGGAGTTATACTGTCCCAGAAGGGAGGGGGGATAAAAACAAAATGAACTTTGCGTAACCCACAGCTAACACGCTAGCCTGACCTCGAATACAGTAATCAAAGGGACAGTGGAAACTGGCTCTAGCTACCATGAAAGTTGCAAATGTGCAGGGAGTAAGAACATGGCAAGCCTGTGTGAATCTCGAGCAGATAAGAAATAGACATGGGAAATGTCTGGCCCTTGACAGAAGAAAGGAGTCTTTCTCCAGCACAGGAGGGGGTGCATACATTGATGTATCGATGTATTAGATGTGTATTAGGTGACCTAATTGGTTACCTAGGGTATAAAACACATGTACTGGGGTGCAACTTTTGGAGACACTGCTTTGGGCTGAATGTCCCCTTTTGCCTCCCTTTATTCTATAGTGCACTAGAATAAAGCTGATTTTGGCTCCAAGTCTCGTCTCAGGCTTTGTTTGGCTCGGGTCTGGGGTCCACCTGGGTTCACCCCAGCTGTTGACTGGCTCAGTCTGGTAACAGAGTAAATAAATAAGCAAGAAGCATATACATAATGTGATGGATATAATATAGCACAAAAAGAACAAAAAGATTACTCCAAAAAGAAACAAAATGCTCATTGATAAGACATCCAGTTAATAAATTATATACATTTCATTTCACTCTCCTGGTTTATTCAAGAGTGCCTTTGGCCTATAAATCTGTTGGGCTGAGTACTGTTTTTAATTTAATTTCTCCCTGTCATTGTTATGCTTTATAGTGTTTTATATTTTGTTTATGAACACTGCTCTGAGAGCACAGAAATGCCTAAAATGTATGTATGAATGAATGTTAATTGTGTGTGTAACTTGCCTTGAGTGTCAGTTTTGGTGGAAAGGCAGGGTATAAATTAAATAATACATAAATAATACTTTCTGTCTACCAGCAAGAACCATTAGACTGAACAGACGTTAGGGACACGGCTTCCTCAGTGGTAGCCCCACAGCTTTGGAAGTCCTTGACTAGAAAGATACGTGTTGCTTTATTACTACCCATTTTAAAAAGAAAAATCAGAAGACTCATTTATTCCGGTGTGTATCTGGTGCTTAACAGTACTACTGCCTATGGTTGTTTATGTATGTGTATAAAGGTAATTTTTGTCATACTGTAAGGTGCTTTGTGAGGGTAATGCAGCCCAAAGGGTAGATTAAAAATCTCTTAAATAAAATAATATCTTTAAATCATAGGTCTAAATCATAGCTCTGAAGCATTTGGAAAATGAAACGATAACTGGGTACCAATAGTTTTTAACAAAGCATGGCTTGATGTGTTTCTTAATTGAGTATGGCTCTATAATTCAGTCAATATTCTGACTGTGCTTCTGTCTAGGAGAAATTTCAAAGTTCATTCTAAGAATGATACACAATCCTTGAAGCCCATGTTAGCTTATGGATGTTAACAAGATCCTTACTTGTTGTTAGAATTGGAATTAGTTTCCAACAGTGGACAATTCTGAGTCTTTGACTAAGAGTACAATTAAATAATTTCTGCTCTTCTAGCTGGCAAGAAACCTGCATAATTTATGTATAATTCTTGCCTTTATGCTTCATAAGACAGTACTTAAGACAAATGAGAAAAACGCAAGTATATTTTGAACAATTGTGAAAGCTATACATTCCCTAGTCATCTATGACAGGTATTAAATGCATGGGATTTTAATTAACAAATACTGGAGATCAATGCTAAGTAAATACAACTGACAATTAAGAACCATCACTACTGCACAAAGAATTATGCATCATGAAATGAATAATGTAGCCTTCAGAACTAATTTCTCATGCTAAGGCATTTTTATTTTACTCAATACTGGAACCATATTTATGCTGGAAAATCTATATCCTACTTCTGGTCATCCACACAGTATCTGTATCTGCAGGATGCAAAAGGCCAGACTAGAATATAGTATTTATTCTTTGTAAATTACAACATATAGACAAATTACTCATGTAAAAATATTAATCGAAAGTAGGAGAGAAATATTCTAGATGTTTTGAAATCAATCAAAATTTGATTACTTTGGGCTTTACCCATAAATATGATGCTGGTGCAGTAACAGAAACGCATGAACATGATCCTATTTGTATAGAACCTTTCTACTTAAACCTTAACAGTTTATGTTAAAATAAGATTCTCTCATATTTAGTGGTTGCTGGCTATTGTTTTTGGCTTCATTCCTGCTAACACTGAATTATGAAATGTAATGTGCCCATCTTTTAGCACAAGCATATTCTGGCAAGCTAACACAAAACATCTGAACTAGTGAGATATTTTATTGGTAACAAATGTTTCGGAGATGTTTCTTAGCTGTCATGGCAAAAGCTCAATTGATGCCACTCTGTCAAGAAATGTTATTCCAGATTATAATCAACTACAGACTAATTACTTAGTTCAAAGGTCAAAAGCTAGTAACTATAACTGTGTCAGAGATCAATCAAAGTTCGTTTTTTGTCGCAATCTCTTTAGCTCTGAGTACAGAGCCAGGGGCTTTAAAGATTTCTGGTTTAAATCATTCCAGGCATGGCCAAGAGTTTTAGATAAAGACCTAGACATAGCCACACAGAGAAAGATTTAATCCAAACTTGAACTGCTCACTGGTACCTCCAATACATATCCCAGGGCCAGGGTCGTCTTAACGCATGGAACTGATGGGCACTTGCCCATGGGCCCCATACTAATCTGTGTCTGTTAACCCTTGGAAAATTGGAAAACTTCCAAAATTGACAGTAGTTGTAGTTGTCGTAGGGGCCCCGGTACACGGCTTTGCCCTGGGCTCATAATGCTGTTGAGACGGCCCTGCCCAGGGCTAGCAAATTCAAAGTCAAGTTCAAAGGAAACCCAGACATGTAGATATTGAGATGGAGCATAACTTCCACTTTAATATCTCCATGATACAGGAGTTAAGTCACAGAAGAATACAAACTTAAGATCAAGTCAAGATCAGTCCAAGAGTGAGTGGGCTATTCAAAATGATAATATGTAATCCATGGCGAACAAGAATTCAGGCTCTAGATAAAGTATAACATATATCCAATGTAATTTCCTAAATGGGTCACAGTTCCAACACAAAGTGTCTAGCCTTCATAGACACTTTAGGTGAAGCAGACTAAATTCCAGGTGAAAACTGATTTTCGTGGCTCAAATGAAGAGAAGTTAAAAACATAGAGTTACAGGCAATACACAATGGACAGTTAAGTCAAGACCACTGCCACCAAGAGGCCAGACACTCTCCCTAGCCTAGTCTGCTAGAAGGGTCACTCGAGGACTGGTCAAAGCTGAGTGGTATCCCTTGGTGTCCTTGCAGGATGACAAAGGTGCTGTATAAATATAAAGCAATCGGTCTACTGATAAGAAGTAATGGCAACATGAACAGAATATCTCTAGTGGTGATAGAGACTATGAAACTGGGCGGTAGCAAGAGTTGAAGCCATAACTGGTGGAGGAACTTTCACACAGAATGGCAGTGATGATGAACTTTGATTAGTACTATGGTTAGCAGTTAGCAGTTAGTTTGGTTAGCGGAAGAAGGCAATGGTAAACCATTTCTGTATATTTCTTACCTTGAAAATGCTATAATGCAACAATTTAAAATTAATCCAGAAAATGTGCCAGAAATTAGTGCCAGAAAATGAGACTCCTAGGTTGGAAAGCATTCAACCACCTACTGGAAAAGAGCAAGGGCCAAGTACAAATAGTGTTTCCACTAATGACACAACTAGATCAAAGCTGAAAGGAAGTCTAGTGGATGACACACCCAGAAGTGAAAAGAAAGTCTAATCCTGCACAACACAAACTGGAACATGGAACATGGAGCATGGATGTATGAATCAAAGTAAACTGGAAACCAGAGAGTAAGAAATATAATGGTAAATCATTGCAGTACTTAATGTGAGTGAACTAAAGTGAACTTGAATAGGAAATTTTCAGTCAGACAAAAAATGTATTTTGCTCTGGAAATAACATACTCAGAAGAAATGGAATGACTCTAATAATAAGATGAGATGTGGCACATGCAGTAAGGGACTATTATGAAAAATCCAACCAAATAATATCAGCCAGAATTCTCAGAAAACCTATCAACATAACCATCATTCAAGTCTGTATTCTGCCACATATGCTATAAAGAAGAAATAGAAAACTCTTCTGCAGCATTCAAGAGGAACTGATGACACACCAAATCAAGACATGCTGATAATCATAGGTAACTGAAACACAAATGAAGGGAACCAAGGAGAATCCAGTGTTGTGCGGGAATATGACCCAGAGTCAGAAACAAATCAAGGGAATGGCTTATAGAATTCTGTGCATTCTGACCATAATTTATTGCAAAAACATACTTCAGGCAACCAAAAAGATGATTGTACAGATGTGTACCATGAGATGGTCAATATAGAAGTAAAATAATGTACAAAATTGAAATCTGGAGGTGGAGAGATTGTATTTTCACTGGCAAAACAAGACCAGGAGCAGATTATAGAAACATAGAAACAAGCAAGTCAGAAGGGGCCTCCCGGACCATCTAGTCTGACCTCCGGCACCAGCCGGCTCCACTCACGATATGCCCACCATGTGGACGCCCAGCCTGCCTTGAACACCCGCACCGATGGGGCCTCAACGACCTCTCGTGGAAGCCCATTCCACACCCTCGGGGTCCTGACTGTCAGGAAATGCTTCCTGGCATCCAAATGGAACCTTGGCTCCCTGAGCTTTGCTCCACTGGAGCGTGTTCTGCCTTCCTCTGCAGGGGAGAACAGGTCTCTACCCATCTCCATGTGACATCCCCTCACATACCTGTATGTCAGCAACATATCCCCTCTGAGTCTCCTCTTCCCCAGGCTGAAGAGATCCAGTTCCCTCAGTCTCGCCTCATACGGCATCCCCTGCAAACCAGCCACCAACCTTGTGGCCCTACACTGCACTGACTCCAACCTGGCTATATCCTTTCTGTAATGAGGGGCCGAAAACTGAACACAATACTCCAGTTGTGGGCACACCAGAGTCGTGTGGAGTGGTAGCAATACCTCTCTTGATCTAGAAGCTACACTTCTGGCTATGCAACCAAGGGTGGCATTCACCCTTTTGACAACCGCATCACACTGCTGACTCCTGTTTAGCCTGCAGTCAACCAGTACCCCGAGGTCCCTTTCACAAGTGCTGCTCTCCAGCCACTTGTCACCTAACCTGTACTTATGACACCTATTCCTATGCCCCAAGTGCAAGACCTTGCACTTATCCACAGTGAGCGCCATCCTGTTGTCTCCTGTCCACTTCCATAGTCTGTCCTTTTGGATCTGGAGTACCTGCTCCTCAGTTGTGGCCACTGCCCCAGTTTTACTGTCATCTGCGAATTTGATCAGCAGACTGTTCACCCCTTCTTCCATGTCATTAATGAAAAGATTAAACAGGATCGGCCCCAGGACAGAGCCCTGGGGGACCCCGCTTGTCACTGGCCGCCATCCCAATGATTCCCCATTAATGGTTACCTTCTGCTTTCGGTCAGTCAACCATGCCCTAATCCACCAGACAGTGCTTTGGTGTATCCCAAAACTGAGGAGTTTTGGGATACACC
>NW_025335549.1:8180732-8262418 GCF_004798865.1 Varanus komodoensis | reverse complement strand
GGGGTCCCCCAGGGCTCTGTCCTGGGGGACCCCGCTTGTCACTGGCCGCCATCCCAATGATTCCCCATTAATGGTTACCTTCTGCTTTCGGTCAGTCAACCATGCCCTAATCCACCAGACAGTGCTTTGGTGTATCCCAAAACTCCTCAGTTTCTCCACCAGGATATCATGGGGCACTTGGTCACCATCAAGTTTTATTAAGAAAAATTGGAGTAAAGCTGAAAAAAGATTACTAACAGAAGCATAGTGCCAAAACACAACTTAAGTAACATTCTTGCAGAAATTAAGGACACATAGAGAACAGTTACAAACATAACTGGCTGTGAGCTAGAAGAACTGGGGTCTAAAACTAGAGTCATTAGAGAAGAGCACATCAAAGACTTTCAGAAGAGAGCATGAAATGTAAAAAAATATTTACAATAATGGTCACGATCCGGAAATACCACCATAGCATTCCATTCAGAACACTGAGTTTGCAGAGAACTTTAGTAGTGTAACCATTTCTTAAAACATTAGCAACTCCGCTGTATTTATCAAACTTTTCTAACACGGCTAGAATAGAGTTACATTAACCAACAAGTGGGTCCAATGAAGGACTACAATATCTAGACACTATGCTACCTGTTGGAATTCAGTGTGAAAAACATAGGTAGATGTTTGCATATGTGCATGCAGGTGATCTCAGAGCATAGTGCAAAGCCATCCAGTTTGCATTTTCTGAATGTCTAGAATACTTATCCTGCCTGGGCCCACTAGGAATCTTATGTCACATATGCTCTATATTAACTGTTGGAAATATAATCAATGTTGAGCCTTTCCTCCCTAAATCACATAGCTTTCGGTTATTTATGGACAGTATAAAGCTAGATGCAATTGTGAATGGAATTTCCATTTGTAGTTCATTGTACAAATCAAACTGGTAGATTTGCTCAGCTTCTGGAATATTTTATCTTTAAGAATATTCCATTGGCTATATTTCAGTTTTATGTTTCTCTGTAGTGGACACTAACTGATGAAAGTAAATGAGCAGCCTTGAATGAAAAAATGGCAAATGGCATAAATAAATTCTGAGTACATGGGGGCAGAAGAGAAATAGAGAATACAATATGTGAGAGGAGAAGTATACAAGTACAGATCTGTTCAGTGTAGGAGCACAATCTGCAGCTATTTCACAAATTGTCATAAGATAGTTCTAATGAACAACTGACAGCTGCTAGTAATAATTTAGCTTGATTGGCTTGGCTGGCACTATCCAGATTATCAGCATAACAAGGTATTTCCCTAATGGGATTAAAACCAACATTAGGCTGTGTATGTTGCCCAACTGGCAAAAAGGGGCTAAGTCAATGAAGAAGGATCACCTGATAACTTGAGAAACAGGTATGATGAGCAGCTGCATCCTTAGAATTCACATGCCTGAATATAATTTTAGAACCACTGTGTTACTGTTTCTTATATAAGAGAAACAGAACCTGAAGTTTTGTCTAGCCAATTAATGAGAAAAAGGCTATGGCTGGAAATGCTAGCTACTCCATTTAAACCTTACCCTACAGAACTGTAAATGGGAATTCATGTTCAATGGATGGATCATTTCAGTGTGTCAGAATAAGAACCTGCCTTATCGATTTCTACCTTGAACAATAAATTGCTGTTAGGATGCATGTAAATTGACACACGTGTACCAGCACTTGCAACAGACAAGAATGCCAGGTTTAAAATTCTGCAGCTACCCAGAGGCATTAAATTCTTTAAAAACACACTCACACGCCACTGTTGTGAGTTGTTCGCATCCCTCCTTCCAGTTTCAAAACTCAAGAAAATCCTTTGAAGTGCAGTGGTTTTACTGAAAACTTAACAGATTACAGATCAGTATGAATTCTCTTTAGCCTTCTGCCAAGGCTGAGGGAGAAACCTCTGGCTATCTGAAGGGTTGAATCCAATCTGAAAACTTCCCCTCTGTCCCTCCCCTTTCAGTAAAGCTTCTGGGTCCACCTTCAGGGTGGTCAAGCCCCTCTAGCTGCACCACTCATTTCTCCTGATATCTATTGAAAATGGTGTCCCATTTTCTCCCCCTTCTGAAAACCCTTCCATCCCGTTCAAAGCAAGCTGATTCTCATGTTCTGCTTGAGAAACTATGAGCTACTGCACCTCCTCCTCAGAATCCGACAGTAAAATTATCTGAACAGTCTGTAACGTGTATGGGTCCAACTCTCTGCACCCGCATACAATTTTTATTCTAATTCCCCACCCCTGGGATGTTCTGTAATCCTGAAGTTTAAAATCTAAACTAAACTAGTTTAAAATAGTGTCTCAGTCATTCAAAATTACTAGTTTTCAATGACCCCAAAGACTAAGTGATCCCTTTCAAAAGTCAAAAGACACGTACTTGCTGCAACCCAATAAGATTTGTAGTTACACACACACACACACACACACACACACACACAGAGAGAGAGAGAGAGAGAGAGAGAGAGAGATTTTCCAAATATCATAGCAAAAATCATAAAAATACCCAAACCCATTCATATTTAATAAAAATTAAAATTATGGAATCCATTACTCGTTTGACACCTGTAACAAAATCTTACCCCTAGGTACAGTATTTTTTACATCTATAAGCAGAATATGCATGCATCTATATGTAAAATTGCATTTCATATTCTGCCCAATATTATCTAATAGGGTGAAAAGCTGATTTTATGTATATATCAATAGTAAGGTATGCTGAGCTAGCTTTTCTTGTTCCATAATACAGCTGGCTACACTTCATGTTTCCGCTGGCAAATTATATTTGACATTTAATTTAAAAACTAAGTTACCCTAATCTAAAGCTCTAGTACAACAACAGTGATAAAGCAGCAAAGCTGTCTATAGGACAAAATGATTATTTTTAGTTCAAGATAATTTTAGGTACAAGTAATTGAAAATGCAATTTAGAATTCATTACTTTGGACTGTTAATTACATGAGAACAGCCGCTGTTCTGAATGATGATGAAGCAATAAAATATAATAATTTTCTCTCTAAGATGTATTTGATACATAACAGGCAAGACACAATGCTAATGATGTTATATATTTGACCAAAAACTGTACATGTACTCACTTTGTATCCTATTGTTTCCCTAAATAAAAAATGATGGCTTATATATTTTATACATGGAACTTGATGCAGGTTAGTAAAGTACAGCAAACATGTTTGTATTTTTACAGTGTTTAATGCAGTGAAATGGTTTGTTTTTTAAGCATTTGCACAATTTTCCATAAGCTACACAGACTCTGAGACAATTTTAAATCATTACTAAAAATAATTTAGTTCTGTTCTGATTTTCTTGCTTCACCTAGCTTCCTACTTTGTAAAGCTTGTAAGCTAAAACTTCCAAGCTGATTATATCATGAACAGAAAACCTTCCCAGCTTCTGGAACTCTCCTTCCCATGTATACGCCAATGAAGAGCCAGTTGACAGGACTTCGTTTTACGATAGTTCTTCAAAAAGTTTCTGCACTTTTAAAAACTCTATTTATTAAGAATTTCAAAAACAAATTACATCACTTTTCAATATAGTCACATTCATTTGCGCTGTATTTTGCCCAGTGTTGTACCCACATTTTAATGCCAATAGCAACAAATATATAGAATATATTTATAAAGTATAAATTACAGAAACGTTTTGAAGACCCCTCGTATAAGTCAAAATTAATATGAAAGCAGATCTCTTGTCATTGTTTTTGTATCATGCATAATTTCATTTGCTTGGTCAACCCAAATTTCTATCATATTTCAAGACCTGTAAAGTCACAATATGGATGTGTCAGAATATTCATAGATTTACGTTCATGTTGGGAGATCACTGCATAAATCTGCTCATCAAAAATTATGTTCATGTGTATTTCCCAGACTGTGAATGGAGTGGTTCCTTTAAGGTCAACATCCTTGTTGAAGGAGGGAGAGAATGAAAGGGAAAACCAGTGCTATTCGGAATACCTTCTCTTTGATACAAAGTGCAACATCATCTTAGGTACATAAAACAGGATCTGGCAATACTCATTTGTGTACAAAACTGGAAGGGAAAGAAAGCGTTGATGAACAACTCATTACTTTTTATATTTTCAGATCAGCTTCTAACAGTTTGTTTCAGCTTGAGAAGCATGCATTCTTCGTTTGACAGAAATACTCTCTCTCCCCTGATACCAACTGGCAAATGCTTTGTCACTTATTAGTTGTGTACATTCTAGATGGTGTATGGCACCCGAAATGAATGTTGAACTATATAATTAATGAAGTGTCCCACTGCACTGCCAGAGAGCAAGCTCTTGGTGACTTTTCAGGTAGGCGATTTCTCTCCTGAAACTAACACTCTTGAGCCCTAAGGAACATACTGCAGCTTAAAACCTTGCTACCTGTTTCATGCATTTAAAGGCATGCAATTTCTTGAACCTCAGGATTAACAAGATGGCATACATTGTTCTGCTTTGCAAATGATATCATACTGTATTGCAGATGGTCATACCATATCATCTTTTGGAACTGATCAGTAACTCTGAAACAAAATTCTAAAGATCAAGAATGCCAATAAAGTAACTATAATTGCCATGTGTCCAGTAAGTTTCCTTTACAGAACGCACATCATTTACAGGACATAAAATATCCTGCATCTTCCCATGTTGAGGTCTAGTCCAGTTCTTACAAAGGTTGTAAATTTATACCTGAGCTGCAGCATTTCAGACTGCAAATTCAAATGGCTGAATACAAAACCATACTGCACACAGAACATCTGCAAGCCAGAAATTTCTTGTGGTAAAGCATTTTGCTGCATATTCTGCTTTGACTGTTTTGGATCTTATTTCAGTGGAGCCCCACTGTTGTTGCTCTTCCACTGAAACTTATCCTCACCCACTTTGTCACTATTTCTGTGTAGAATTCTAAGTAACAACGAATATTCGTGTGAATTCATTGCTTCAGAGCTAATATGAAAGAAGTTTGCACGTCTGAATTGATTAAGTTGCTCTTCTTTCTTATGATCTTCCTGCTACTGATTACTGAACAATCCTGACTTTTGAATGAAGGCCTCTTTAGTTTGTTTCTTCATATTAGTTAGGAAATGTCAGAAGGTGTTGCCTTAATCTGGGAAGGCCTGCTATCTCAGAGACTACAGCGATGTCAAGTTTTGCTAGTCTAGTTTAATTTGCTAAAGGGCATTTGGTTTCCCTATCTTCAAGGAAACAATATCAGCTGGTTTAATTTCATCTTACACAACTAAAAGAAGTGCTGTTTGAGATGAAACACTATGCATGAAAAACAGCAAGAATCCTAAAAGTGTATGACCTTAGTAGAAAGGCATTGGAATGGGAAAGGTTTTATTTCTTTTCATTTTTCAAAAGGAACAAATAAGATGCGAAATATATATCCTAGGGCTACAAAAATTCTGTTTCACTGGGGATACACGGTAGAAGGTGTTCAGTGACAAAAAAAAATACATTGCAGATTTAATCTTCAAAGAACATTGTATAATCCCTCCAGTGGTGTATTTGCACACACTTTCAGGTAACATTTTAACAGCGTTTTGGCACCCTTTTGACACCTTTGTTTGCGTAACCATTTTGTAGTAACATCTCTTCTACAGGATGACTCTCAAAGGCTTAAACAAACAAAAGGACCTGCATACTTCAGACTTACTCTTCAGGAAACCATTCAAAAGCAACTACGACAAAATAAGAAAATAGTTCTGAATCAGTTACAAAGTACACTTTTTTGCTATGACATCCTATTTATGAAAATAATTGAAGTTGTAAAGAGCAAATATTAAACTGAGTTTAAAGAGCACATACATTACAAACTAAACACAGTTGCTATGAAGATCAAGAGTTTATATTCTGAGCTTTACTCGGCACAGAAAATAAAATAAATAATGGCACACTGGTGTGTTTGACTAGCTGCACTAACATAAACATCCCAAATGCTAGCATTTAGAGGAACTCTCAAGGACACATATTGTTCTATTGCTGCTGCTATGACACTGTATTTATATCTTGCTTTTCCATTTTGCAAGGAGCCCAAAGAGGCTTTTATAAAGTTCGTCTGTCTCTATTTTATCCTCTAAACAACAACCCGGTGGTTAGATTAGGAGGCAGTGACTGGCCCTAAGTCACCTCGTGGTTTCATGGCTAAATGGACACTAGACCCAGACCTCCCTCATTACACCACGTTGGTTTGGAATGCTGAGAATGAACTGGGAATGCTGGGAAGTCTATGCTCTGATGGTGGGGTACTTAATTCATTTTAACCAAGGAAAAGCTCTGCTTCTGCAAACGGGGGTTCATAATGCTGCCCCTCTCTTACTTGAATGCCCACAACATTTACAGTTGAGAAGCAAGAATGATGCCCCAGAGCGCCGGCACTTTCAGAAAATAACCAAATAAAACCATCTACCAGAGCCATGTCACAGGTGGATGAAGAACATATGCAACAATGGGAAAATGAAGGGAATGAAAAATGTCTGTGATAGTATAAAACATTCTGAAGAGCACAAATTTTTATACATTCTCGTGTCAGGATTCCAAAAACACCCTCTCCCTCAATGTCATCTTAAAAAGCAAGTCTTTAAGATAGTTAAATAAAAATAAGAATCTCCAGGTTTACAGAAAGAAAAATTTCTGTATCAATTTAAAACAAACAAAAACAATGTCATTTTTGAACGACAGTAAAAGGCACTTTATAAGCACATTCTCATACAGAGATTATGCTTATAGAAAATTGTTACTCTAAGCCTACCATAATGTTCTCATTCAGATTAACTCCATCCATTCTACTTTGGAAGAGTTTCCCTGCTTCCACCAGTCAAATGTGTATTTCACTGCCTTGTATTTCTCTTCCCCCAATCTGAATAGTTTTCCCTAAATAGTTTTTATTTTTTAAAAGTTCTTCAAACTTGGGGTTTTCAAGAATCTAATACTCTCTTTTTCCAATGGTGCTAGCATACTGAAGTACTGCGTTTGCTATTAGTCTATGTATATGCACTGTGTGGGAGTCTAACGATCTAGTGTGTGTGTTTTCATGCACACCTATTCAGAGTCAGCAGATGCATTTGTAAAACATGACCTATACTTAAGTTTGTGTTTCGGCTATCACTGAACTTTACGTTGTTCTTGAACTGTGGGTTCATGGTGAAGTGTGAACCACTGTATGGTGTGAACCTAACAGTGCTTACATGAAAAATCCATTTAGAGAACCCATGGTTTATTTCTGGATTGTGAACTGTGGGTTGTTTGTGACTTACAAATCAGCACAGCACACAACAATCCATAGTTCGACAACAACCCACATCCAACCCATACTCATCCTTGAGTGTATTGTGTACAGTGAACCTAGCCATTCTTGCACATTACCTAAAACTGAGTACCTGGGTATAAATTCTTAATTTGCACTCAGGCACAAATTCTCATTCAGCCAAGGAAGCACATTAGAGAGCTCCGAACAAATAATTGTCTTGTCCACAGGGAATAACAGAAAATGTAACATTCATGCATCTTGATTATTATCAACTGTACAAGACATCCACCTCGGAATCTCACAGATGAGTTTAAACATATTGTCAATTGACTTCTGGGCATTGTATGCAAGTATTTCTTAAGCAGTACCTCCCTCTTTTCCATAGAACATGGAAAATGCTTTTGAAATTAGAATTCCAGAAGTGAGTTGAAATAATGGTATGGGGTAGGTAGATGGGTGGGTGATCCTGTTATTTAAAGTTTTTGGTTTATTTTTCACTAACTGAGCAAATATAAATCAGGATTTTTTTTTAGGAGGGGCGCAATGTCATTGACTTAAATTTGTGTCCCATAGGAAGTATTTATTCAAAACAAAGAAGAATAGGGATTTTCTGCAGCATCCTTCAAATAACTATCCCAATAACCCAATTCCTCCCTCCCAATGGTTATTTAAAGAGTCACAGTGCTTTGGACTGCCGTACTGTTCACACTAAGCTAAGAAGTGAGTTTCAGGTAGGATTTACTGTAGTGAAATTAGTGGGATTGCTCATGACTTCCAGTGACAGTCATCCTAAAATGGAAAAAAGAGAGTGACCTGCATTTATGTGTGTGTGGAATTTGATTCAACTAAAAGTACCAAATTTAGTTCAAACTGCTATTCCGTTTTTATTTTCAACTGCTGAAGACTTAACATTGTGTTATACAAGCAGCTGAACTCATAAAGTTTTCGAGGATTATATGTACCAATATTATATGGATTGCTCACTTGGCAAACACTGTTTATTACAAAAAATGTATTTTTATAGAGGCTTTCCACATGTTGGTGACTTACAGAAAAGCAAAAGACAATCTTGGGCTATAGATTCTGCAGCAAGGGACTCTGAGCTGGTATCATTTGGAGAATATTGGGGATCATGATGGGGCAAAGATGATTAGCTTTCCCTATCTGGAGACTTATCTGGTGGAATCTAAAGGTTGCTGCTAGAGAAAAGTCTTGCTATACAGTCATACAAATAGCTCAATGTAACTTTGCCAATATCACAACAAATGCAATACTTTGGGGAGAAAAAAGTGCTGCAGGTTGTTCTGAACTGTGAAGTAGTAGTGATTTGCCCTGTATTCCATGCATTATAGTTTGTGCTTATCTACCACAGGATGTAATGAGAGGGGTTAGGATCAACGGTAAAGACACATTCAAAAGTACTTCTTGGGCTTCCTTGTTATAAGACTTGAACCAGAGTTCTTGCATTCCAAATTCAGCACACTAAATTGTCCTACAATGGAGATATGAGAGACATTCTTTCAAAAGAAGAGATTTTTTTTGGCAGTTCTAGCTAGTACAAAGTGACAACATCAATCCTTCCTTTCCAATAGATATCTAAATTGTAAATCATCATATTTTAAAAAGATTACTCATTCATTGATGTACTCACTTGATTCACTGACTGGAAGCAATTTCCCATGTTTTATGGAAAAGAGGGAGATGTTGCTCAAAAAACATGACACTTCCCTGAAATGCCCATTAATAGACTTACAATATGTTTAAGCTTATCCCTAAGATTGCAAAATGAATACCTTGTACAAATGATTATAATAAAGTACAGCTGATGTTACATTTTCTGCCATTCCCTGGAAGCACCCAAAACTATTCCTAGCATTTCACTGCTTAAATCTGGAAACCCTAGGAAGCATGGAGGGTCTTTGTGATAATCTGAGTTTTCCCATGCACAAGAAGCCTCTAAAATTAGTTAGTGCAACATTATTTGTATCCTGCTCAGTGTAAAGATTTTTGGAGTGTCAGGTTGCCTTATGAGACCTTTGTGATGTGGATGAAACTGTGGCTTGTTCAAAGCTCTCTGGTGAATTTTCCTGGCTGAATGAGAATTTGTACCTGAGTGCAAATATTCTAGGTACTATGCCAGAATGCCTAGGTTCACACAACATGATAACCGGCACTCAAGGTTGAGTATGGGTTGGATGTGGGTTGATGTTGGACCATAGATTGCTGAGTTGCATGACATGCTAACAACCATGGTTTGCTATCCATAAACAACCCAGAAAAAAACCATAGGTTCTCTTCATGGGTTGTCTGTGGTTAACAAACCATGCTTGTTAGTATGGCTGGGTTCGCATGACAACCTTGTGCAGCCCTTATGACCAAATTATTCACGCATCCTTGCACTAGGGACTGATTAATACAGACAAGTTCATCTGTTAGCTCAGATATATTTTTTTTCCAGAGGTACCAGTTTGCACATTAGGTACGGAGAAATTATAAAGAGAATATATAAAATTATCCATATAATATTTATGGAAGTGCGGACTGTCAGGATCTTGGCTGCGTTGGTGGCCAGAAACTGAACAACTAGCTCTGTGTTCTCAGCATTGGTCCCAGGCCCTGCTAGAGTGCTCAGCCTGGGAGACCTGGGGGAAGAGCACAGTGCAAGCTCTTCCCTCCAGAACCGGCCTCAGCAGCACAGGCCTTCATGAAACTTCAGTGCCAGCATCTTGCATCTTCCTGCCTTGCTGTGCTGCCTCAGAAGCACAGGGCCCCCTGTCTGCTGCTGGGACGGCATCCTACCTGACCCTTCCTGCTCCTGGTCCTGAGGAGTATCCTGCCGTGCCCTGTTGCATTGCTGCTGTGTCTGCCTCTTACCTGACCTGTATCTTTCCTTGACTTCTGTATCCTCTCCTTTTACATATTCTGCCTGTGTTCAGTGAAACTGAAAATGCTGTGAACAGGGCTTCCCAGGTAGCATCACACTGTGCACACCTGGATGTACAACGTTGCTTTATCATCAGCATCACCACCACCACCACCACCATTACGTTTCTACACCACCCGTAGCCAAAGTTCTCCAGGTGGTTCACAACTTAAGTCACCCCTCCAGATTTCAATCAGGCCTGATCTGGCTTAGCTTCCAAGATTAGGCCAGGTCAGGCACCATCGTATGCCTTCAAGCCACAGCCTTGACTGTGAGTTTAGTGCATGCCACTAACTTTAGGCGTCTGCTGGGATGGTGGGGGCTACACCATCTATATATGTACACATGCAGACACACCCACACATATTTCTTGTTGTTAGTCGCTAATTTGTGCCCAACCCATCATGACCCCATGGACAACATTCCTCCAGCCTCTCCTGTCTTCCACATTCCCTCGGCGTCCACCCAAGCTCACACCCACCTCCCCAGTGACTCCAACTAGCCACCTCATCCTTTGCCATCCCCTTCTCCTTTTTCTTCGTTCCCAGCATCAGGATTTCCCACACATACACACTCACACATTCGAGCTTTTGGATGCTGCATTGCAGGAATGTGGCAACCAGGAGAAAGTTCCAGAACTATGAACCAAGTCTATTGCAATATTGTATTATACCTATGTTACCCTATCTATAACAATCTGAAGTAGGTTGGAAAAGGTGCATGTTTACAAGAAGCAGTATTTACATTTGAACTGGACCACACTTGGGACTAAACACAGGGATATAAAGAGAAAGAAAGCTCAGCAGAATTAAAAGTCCACATTACTCTTACTAGTTGTCTTTTTTCCTGAAGGAAAAACAAATTCTGATTCAATGTCATGTTATGACAGCTCACATCTTTTCTCTCATTTTGCTGTGTTTTTTGAATTGATGACATGGCAAATGGTTAGGCTAGCTATTGTGATTAAGTGGTCAATACTTAACTGAGTACCTATGTTACCCATTTTTGTCTCATCTGGCATTTCGGTTTTTAAGTTATTCATATCAGCAGGAGACTGAGGGCAGGCATCATAATCCAGACAGAAATAGAGACAAACTTCATTAGCAAATGGGGTTCCAAGTAAATAAGTCAACAAATTTTCCTATAATCTAGACATATACACTGCCTTTCAAACTCAATTACTGTTTTATTCATTCTACCCCTCAGCTTCTTAGCTATTAATATCCTCCTGAACAGCTTCTTAAAAAAGTCAAAAACCTTTATAAAAGGGGGAGAAGTTTTGACCTTCCGCAAAGAATAGCAAATACCAAAAAAGCAAATACAACTGAAAGAAAGAAAGAAAGAAAGAAAGAAAGAAAGAAAGAAAGAAAGAAAGAAAGAAAGAAAGACAGACAGACAGACAGAGCGAATGTATGAATGAACAAGAGAAGAGGTACTTCCCATGGACTAGGTCCGTTAAAAATCAGATTATTTCCACAGCATTCTTCTATTATTCACCTGCCAGTAAAATATGTACTCTTATTGTCTCTGTTTGAATGCCTATTTTTATCTGACTGAGGATATATGGTCATTTTTGTATTTTATTACACAGTTCTTAAGGATATCTCTCCCCACACTCCCTTCCTCTCAAACATGTTTTTCTTCTCTAAAACTGGGCCACATGCCTCTAAGGAGAAAGTAGTGCATTATTTCATTCCCACCTTTTCTTCTTTTTTGGCATCTCTGAGGCCTGCTATGCCCAGAAGTGCTTCCACTCAAGCTGGACCATCAAATCAATTATCACAGCAGTCTGCTTTCTAAATATGAATGGCAATGAATGACAACAGGCAAAGCAAACTTCAGCTTTGATTTGTCATTGGTCGGTCTTTCTTTCTTTTTTTTCTTTCTGGGAGGGGGAATTCTTGGCTTTGTTTTATAGATGTTTCTCGGAGTCTAGCAATTTGGCGAACGTCTTCCCCCTGCTGTCTGCAGCTGCACTTTGTCAGATGCTGCTGTTATTATTATTATTATTATTAATAATAATAATAACAACAACAGAGAACCATTATAGTTACGTGTGCATGCCCTGCTCACCCCCCCCCCCCTTTGGATTGCTTTGGTCTCTGAGGAAATACAGCAGTACAGCAACACCATTCAATAGCTCGACTTAGAATTCTTTATGTGAAAAATCAATTTTTTTCTACTGGTTGTATTACAAATCAAGATCCCAGTTAAATTAAGATTTTCCTCTTAAAAACAAAAATAAAACATGTAATGCCCAAGTTGCTTGGAGTTGTAAACAGTTAGTTGAATAATTTTCCTTCTTATATGGAAAAAAAAAGAATTGTGCTGGTTAACTAACCACTTATAACAATAAAATCTAATGCAGATTTTATCTCTAAAACAATTTTTTCATAGTTGTTTTTTTACTCTGCTGCCAATTGTATGAATAAACGTTATTCTATCTCCTGATGATTAACAAGTTTAAAACAATTTCCTAAAGAAATGTATCTTAATTATCTTTTAAATATTACATGTTTGGCTATTTCAACATTTATTTTAATTCAAGTGGTTTATTGGTTGGTGACTTTGACATGGAAAAATTAAATTCCAATTTTACTGGAAAAGTCATAGCCCTAATTCATAGGTAATGGGTTCAGAATGGGTTGTAGTTAAAATGTGGAATTGATTAACACAATACATAGACGTAGTGATGGCCAGCAATCTGGATTGCTTTAAAAAGGGAACTATCAATGGCCCCTTTCAGTATCTTGGGCGCTATGCCAACATACAGCAGTTGCTGAGGAACTTGAATAGGAGGGCACTGTTGTGCTCATGTCCAGCTTGCAGGTTTTCTGTGGGCAGCTGGTTGGTCACTGTTGGAACAGAATGCTGGACTACATGGGCCACAAGCGACAAAGGTAAATCAAGAAGCACCCACAAGCTATGAAACTGTATTTTAAACATTACAAGGGAAGCGCAACCCTATCCAGAACAGGCTGAACACCCTCCATCCAGTCAGAGAACTGCCCACCAACAGCACCTTCATCTTGTCTGGATAGGGCTTCAGTTTGTTAGCCCTCATCCAGTCCATTGTTACAGCCAGGCAGTTTCTTGCATCCACAACTTTACCTGCTGAAGATACAAAGGAGAGACAAAGCTTGGTGTCATCAGCATAATTGATGACACACTCCAAAACTCTTGGTGACCTCACTCAGCAGTTCCATGAGGATGTTGAATTACACTGGGGAGAGAACAGTCCCAGAGGAAGCCCTTGCTGGAGCCTGCAAGGGGCCAAGTAATATTGTCTACTTTCTGGACCTGACCCTCCCAGTAAGAGTGCAACCACTGCAATGCACCCCAACTCAGATCATCATCCCAGAAGGATATGACGGTTGACGGTAAGTTAAGAGATCCATGAATATCAACAGGATCCTCCTTGAACAGGTCATTCCATACACACCCCTTGAAAAGGTAATTCTATAGGCAACAAAGGACGAGGAACTACAACCTCCCTGGTGAAGAGGAAGTACAAGCTGAAGACCTAGGATGGCAGCATGTGATTGATAGTTCAAAGATCGCCTAATTAGTTTGAATGAGTTCAAATCACCAGTCCAATGAACTGCATCCTAGATTAATAAAGGAACTGTCAGAAGAACTCATAAAACCACTGCCTATTGTTTTTGAGAAATCATGATGGATGGGGTAAGTGCCAGATGAGGAGAGAATGGAAGAATATTGTCACCATTTTCAAGAAAGTCATAAAGGAAGAACCAAAAAACCACAGACAACCCCTGGGAAACTTCTGGAGCAGATGATAAAGCAATCAGTCCACAAACACCTTGAAAATAATGCAGTGATTACTAGAAGCCAACATGGATTCTTCAAGAACAAATCCTGCCAAACTAATCTGATTTCGGTTTTTTGGTTAGGTAATCTCCCTGGTGTATGGTGGGTATGTTGTGGACATAAACCTTGACTTCAGTAAAGCATTTATTTATTTATTCATTCATTTATTAGATTTACATCTCCTTTTTTTATTTTAAAGAACTTAGAGCAGCTTACATCATTCTTTCCCTCCTGCTCTTAATCTTATCCCTTTAACAAGAACCTAGTAGGTTGGGCTGAGAGACTTGAGCGGGGACTAGAATCCAGATAACCTGATTTCCACTCCTGTGCTCTTAAACCCTACACCACACTGGATCTTTGTGACAAAGAAACCAAATGCATAAATACAATATGGGGGATACTTGGCTCAACAATACAGAAAGTATAAAGGATCTCAGAATTGATGGAGATGAGAAGCTGAATATGGGTCAACAATGTGATGTGGCAACGAAAAAGGCAATGCTTTTTTGGGTTGCATTAATAGAAGTATCACTTCCAACCACATAAAGTGCTATTTCTCCTCTACTCAGCACTACTTAGGCTTCAGTCTGGAGTACAGCATCCAGTTTGGGTCACCAAGGTTTAAGAAGGATGCAGACAAGCTGGAAAGGGTTCAGAGAAAGACAACAAGGATGATTCACAGACTGGAAACAAAGGAGAGATTGAAAGAACTGGGCATGTTTGGCCTTGAGAAGAGAAGACTGAGGGAAGATATGATAGCACTCAACAAGTCCTTGAAAGCCTGCCACAGAAAGGAAGGGTGGGATCTCTTCTCAATCATCCGAGAGTGTAGGACACAGAATAACTAACTCAAGTTACAGCAAGCCAAATGCCGGCTAGATATCAGGAAGAATTTCTTGACTGTTAGAACAATACAACAATGGAACCAATTACCTAAGGTGGTCGTGGACTCTTCCATATTAGAGGCATTCAGTATGCAGCTGGACAGCCATCTGAGAAGGGTGATTTCAACTGGAGTCCTGCACTGAGAGGGGGTTGACCCTGAAGGCCTCCTTGGCCTCTTCCAACTCTAGCATTCCAGGATTCTATGAAAGCTGTTTCTCTACCAAACCTGGTCAGAACCTGGAATGAAATGGATCCAGATAATATGCCTTATCAAGGAGTGTCTGGAGCTGGCAGGCCAACCACTCACTCTTGCCCCAGAAAAGGACATTTCTCACCAGGCAAAAATTATTTGGATCTTCCAGGTTCAGAGAGAGTTTCTTCAGAAGTGGCCTCACCACTTCAAGGCAGCATGGGGCCATCCCCTCTTTTTAAAAAGATATTGATCACCTCCCTGGCCCATCTGGCTGTTCCCTCCCTGCCAGCAGAAGCAAAAGTCCAGTACAGACATGGTTACACAAAGCTGTCCAAGCACTTTGTTCATATTGACAAACTAGCAGAAACTCATCCAAGAAAGCCGTGCTCTGGGAACCTTGTCAGCTTTAGCTGCTACAAAATTGGAGTCTAAGTCCTAACAGATGCAAGGGATGTTATCCTGGAAGTGCATAGCAAATATATTACAGCAGGCATCAAATGGGCCTATGATATCTCTGGGGCCAACCTATAATAGGCCCCAGATGACCCTAAAGAGCTCTGCTAAGCAGCAAATAGAAGATTACTTAGAGGTAGTGAAATATCATTTCTTTGCTGCCCTCACCGCCCTTAAATATACCCAGTTCTAGACACTTAACAGGGCTAGACTGGATGCACTAAGAATTTTTCTTCATCTGCACTCAAACTGTGTCATGTGTTGTTTCCTCTCTCTCAGCTCTTTGGGACACCAGCTAACGTAGCTTCCTCCCTCTCAGCTGCCATGAGAGCTTTTGCACTCATGGCAGCTTTTTCTGCATTTAAAGTATTTCTCAGAGATTGCGACAGTCGGCTGGCTCTCAAGACGATCCTAGCAATCCAAGGAAGAGCAGTCACAAGCAGCTCCTGCAAAGCGGCTCGGTGGCACATCATGGGGGCCACTTGTGGCTGCCAGTCCAGCAGAGGCTCAACATACCCTGACTCTACGTTTCCCTTGATTGCTTACAGAGTGTGCATATTATGCTCTTTCTCCAAGCCCCCCTCACAGAAGAGCACACTCCCCCACTTTAAAAAAAAAAAAAATTAAAAGTTTTTGACAACTAGGTTTCACAGTTTGAATGGGAACTGGAGATTTTGGACAGGGACATACCCAGAGATGTGTCCCAGTAAACTGACACCTGTTTCCCACCCAGAGCCCCCCGTGGAAAAAGGGGGAGTACGCTTGTGCAAGCCAGTGGCGTCTGAGGACTAAGTGCAAAATGTGCTAGACCTGCTACCTGGAGAGGTGGTGGGCTCTCCCACACCAGAGGCATTCAAAAAGGAACTGGACAGGAGTTGGGGAAGTACTGGGCGGTGGAGATGGAGAGGCTTGTGTGGAAGGCAGGTCCCTGACCTGAGCTGGGTCTGCCTCTGGAGCAGCAAGGGAGTCTGCGGGCAGGGCCACAGTGTCCTGGGATGGAGGCCGTGTGCATGGAAAATCGGTGGTAGACAAAGGAGGGGGCCAGCCATGTGGCGCTTCTTTGTCTGCTTGGTGCCAACAGGCACTGGTGGCTTCCCTTGCGCAAGTCTTTCACAGGCCGCATGGTCTCATTGGCAGACTGTTGGAAGGCCCTTGGCCACCGGCTTTGAATCGGCCACATGGAGGGCTCACTGCCGCAATGCAAACCTGAGCTGCTATGCCTGCTTTCAGCAAGTCTGCTTTCTGAATGCCTGGCAGTGCGGGCAGGTCTGCTTGCTGAGGCAGAGAAGGAATGATGGCAGCCAGGAGGCGTGCGACACATGAGGCACAGTTCCAGAACACCGGGTTGGTGGCCGCTAGAGGAATTGGTTGAGGAAGAAAGAGGAGGAAAGAAATGGAGAAAGATGCCTCTCAGGCCACGGGGGGCAGCTGCAGGGGAACTAGCAAGTAGCTGGTGGGAGGAGGCTATTTTCTTTTAATATAGTAGGAAGGAGACAGAGATATAGAATGTATATATAGGTAGAAACGAGTGGAGAAGAATGAAGAGTGAGGTAGCGAAATTTTTAGACCCATCAGGTGATGCAGCAAGATCTGCAGTTGAAAAGAAACTGAGGAGGTGGGTGGGCCCTGGAAGGGGCAGGGGGGCTCCTGCCCACTCCATGACATTTAGCTATAGATGTTTCCAATCCAGACCTTGCGCTGTGCGGCAATGCCCGCCTGTGTGATGTACAGCGACCACGAAGAAGAGCAGCATGTCCCGATGCCAAATCATAAGCTGCTTTTAGAACTCCCCAGAGAGGCATGGAGAGATACTGTTCAGGAGAAACAGACTTAACATTTCACTGGGCAAACAGAACTAATTAAAAACACTTAGGACTTACTTCTTGTTTCTTTCCACGAACTTCTGTGAAAATGCGTGCAGTGGTATTTACATTTTATCTACAATACAATTCCTGTATTTCAGAACTTAACTGCTGCCTACAGATTCCACCTGAATACGATCCAGAAGTTGCACTTCACAAACTATAGAAAGAGCAACAAAGCTTAGGATGAGATATACTGGAGGATAAACTGAAGTCAGCAGTGTAAGAAGTGCCCTTCCTTTTTGCTGCTATTTGCCCACTTAAGCTAGAGAGCAGGTGAGTGAATAAGCAGCTATGGTAGAGTAGCCACTCTAATGCATGACAAAAAAGCAATCTATCACCAAAAAGAGGAGAGAAGAAGACATGGATTTGCATAACATGTGCTTATGTTTATTCATATGCATAGCTGCATCTTGCTATAGTGGGAAAACTGCAAAAAGGTAAGCTGGGAGCCCGTGCAATCGGCTACCGCTGTCAGGGCTGCTGACAAATAACTGGGAATGGACAGGTCCTGTGCTCCTCAGAGGTCAGATCCATTCCCGTGCAATTTAACATCTGCATGGAATGGCAGATACGGACATCTGGGGTCCTGGAGTGTTGCCATCAGTATGCTAATGGCATGCAGCTCTATCCTTCCTTTGCGTCTCTACTGGCAAAACTGCGGATGGGTTAATCAGGTGCTTGGGTGTGACAATGCTTTGGGTGGGGCTAACACAGTGAAGTTCAATGAGTTAAGACTGAGAATGTTGTTGGTGGTTGTTTCCTCTGCCTGCATGGAAGACGTTAAGCCTGTTCTGGATCGGATTGCACTCTACCTGAAAGGCCTTCTAGATCTTTTTTTGTCACTTGAAGCTCAGGTAGCCTTAGCATTGTTTGTTTGCTTATTATTACATCCCACCTTTTTCTTAAGAAAGCAAAGCAGCTGACATCATTCTCCTCCCACTCTCAGTCTTATCCCCACGACAACATTCCTGTGAGATGGGTTGGGCTGACAGCCTGTGACTGGCCCAGGGTCACCCAGCTGGCTCCATGGCTGAATGGGGGACTAGAACCCAGATCGCCTGAGTCCCAGAACCATGCTCTTAATCACTACGTCATACTTGCTCTCACGGAGTACCTTCCACCAGCTTCGTCTGGTTGTCCAGATACATCTGAACAGGGATCACTTGCTTTCAGTGGGAAATCTCTGAATTGAATAACTGAAATACAATCAACATGGGGCTGCCCTTGAAGACTGTTCAGAAGTTTCAGCTTGCCCAAGATGTGGATATTAGAGTAATACTTTGGACCAGAAGGTCCAAACATATAACATGAATTCTGGCCTGGCTGCACTGGCTGCCTATATGCTTCCAAGGTGCTAGTTTTGGCCTATAGGTAATCTTGAACGTTCCTGCCATCTGGCCCTCAAGCAACCAGTCGATATGAAGACGGAATTAAAAGTAGGAAGGGAATTAGAAATTCAGTTTGGATTCAACACTTCACATGGTCAGAAGCTATTCCAACTTATTGTAGGGAATCGTTACTTTGATTTATGTTGCTCGTAAACCTGCTGAGCTTCGATAAAGGATTATTTCTCTAAAGCTAATGCCAACATCTGTGGGGGGAACAGAAGGGGGAGATATGGGCTCCTGACAGCTCTGTTGTCATAGCTGGAGTACAAGAGCTCACCTAAATGTTACCAGAGGAATATGGATCCCTGGGAGTGTAACTTCTAGGAAATCTAATTTGTTGGCTTGACTGAGATACAGTAATAAAATATCACCAGCTGAAGAGATTTCTCCTTTTTTAAATATGAATTTTCCTTGCATTAAGATCAGTTCACAGGTCTACCTGTGACCTACCACAGGACCTACCACATTTGGTAGTAAGGTGAGTTATGATTTGGTGGAAATAGGGTCCTTTCAACAGTAGCATTTGGTTTTCAAATTTCCTTCCTTAGCACCTTTTTATTGCTGGTGAATCCTTTTTCTACCCCCTCTCCCAGGTCTTTCAGATTTTTAATTATTTTATTTAAGTTATTGCTTTTATTATAATTGTAATTATGTTGTAACTGTAAACAGTTAAAAGGGCTAAAAATTGCTTAGTGATTTGGTAGACTCCTTGTTCCCCCTATTTTAGGCTATACATAAGTTTTGCTGTATAATTTTTCAACCATGAAATAATAGATTTCTTACATAAAAAGGGGGTGTTTAAAAGGGCTTAGATCAGGGCATTTTTATTACCAAGAAAATTAAGCCATATAATCTGTCATCACTTTCCTATTTGACTTAAGTTTTTGCTCTGAAAGCAGAATATATTATTAATTTCAGGTGGATGCTTCAGAACTATTTATATGATATATGAAGCAAAATATCTCACTGATCCCATGTTTTTCCCTAGCTGACACTAGTGCTTCAAGGAATATGCAAGAAACGGTGCTACATGTGCAGCGTCTGAATGATTTGCAGAAATACCTTAAGGAGAATAAATTATATAATGCGGCATTAATGCAAGTTGCTACCAATTCAGCAAGCTGGAAAGGCACATTCAGAAAGTTTTGGAGTTAATTCACTTTATCAAATTCTGTGCCATTATCAACTCTGAAATGTAGAATCCAGTGACCATGCAAGGAAAGGTTGTTCTGCCTGTTCTACTGAAATAATTCTGACACTACAACTGGTAATTTCTTCCCATAGCCATGGTTCAGAATAACGATTTTCTTAAGGTTCTTTTTCTATACCTTTGCATGTGAATTGCAACATTCCTTGGCTCCAAAGGAGATTATAGTCACACACTGCTGGACATACACACCCAAACACTGCTAAATACTTAGTGCTGATAATGCGAAAGAACAGATCATTTATTCTTTCTGCTTCTTCTGTAGAATGGATTGCCAATTATCATTAGACGGACAAGCTAGAATTTGCCCATTATTTTAACCTCTACTTCCTAACACATTGTCTTCAAAGACGTTAGATGAGCAGGGTCATGGGAAAAAGCTGGTTCGGTAAAGGCTTCAAGAGACAGGTCCTTGGCTGGGTCCCTGTCAGGAAGCATTCCTTGTCCACTAAATTCTATGCAGTACGTACAACGGGACTGTTAACATGATACAACAGCCCATTATGAGTTATTCAACCAGTGGGAAGGCGGTGGAATGAGTTAAACAACCTCAGAATAATCCTAAAATGGACCAAATAACCCAAGCCATGTTGTCTGAACCCCCATCAATGCTGAGGAACTGGTCAAGTTTGTAAACCTCACATATCACTATAGGTTGCCAATATATAAATAAGTCACACTTTCTAATTTTAAAATTATGCTTGTTTTAAAACTCTGCTTCAGTCTTCCTACTTGCATTCAAAATTTCATACTAATACATTTAACTTAAGCTTAAATTACTAGTCATGTGATTCTGATTTAAACATTATCCATGATTTGTTCAAAATCAAATCTGAAAAACACAAAACTACAAGTGTCGAAGATTCATGATACAGATTACAGTACTGGCCCTTTTCTTTCTCACTTGCTGGCCTGTTTGAGCTGATGGACAGCATTTAGAAGCTGACCCAATGAACCTTTCAGCCCCAAAGTCTTTACCCCCCCACCCCCATCGCCCTAATACGCTATGAACGCAAGTTCCACCCTGGGCAGTGTCTCTTAAACTCCCAGTGATATGACAGCGATGTCAAGGGCTCTAAAATTTACTGCAAACATTTGATGATGGCTAACCTCCCCCAGGGATACTGTCGAATTTACTTTTCTGCCAATGCTTTCCTTTGGAACCATTTCAAGTGACACATCTTGAGTTAAATATGAAACAAGTTTAACATATTTTGACCTTATCTACTTTCGTTTATGTACATAATATATCTCAAAAAATCTCAGCAAAAAGACAACGGGAAACCTTTCCTAGCATGGGGTAATACTATCTTATTACAAATAAACAAGGGAAAGTGCACAGTTTTACATGTTTAATAGACAGGTATTACTTTTGAATGGCACCTATCCCATATTGTTGATTTTGGCACCAACTGCCCAGCAATTCAGGCATAAACCCTTCCTGTCAGCAACCACCTGGCCTGGAACATGGACATTACGTGGCATCTTATGCAAACAAAGAATACAAAATGGAATACATGGTCTCCCTGAAGTGAGGTATTAAATAAATGTGTGTGCATACAGGTTTGAACATGTTGAAAACTGGTTTTTGCACATTTTAGAGTAATATTCCCATGACTATCCTGCTGCATCACAAGAACTCAAGGTGAGATGGTATGTTGATGGGCATTTGACATTCATAGCCTTTATGTCTTTTATGGTAGACATAAAGGCTCCAAGCTATCATATAAGGCCTAGATCAGGTAGCCCAGGACTAGGAACTGGTGAAAATATCATTTGGTTAGTGTTGCAATAAGATTAACAAATGGGATGAAAAGGATGTACACTAAAAGAAATGGATAAATGTAACGTAAAACTGACAGACTGAAGTATCTCTGAATATTCAGAACTGCATTAGTGGTGCTGAATTAGGATTACTGATGACCTTTTCTCCATCATCCCCCTGGTGAAACTTCAGTTTCACAAGTCTTTTGTGATTTGTGCCACATCCTTGATCTTTTCTACAATATCAGCAATGAGTACCAGAACGCTGGAAGGCAAATTACAAATGAAGAGTGGCCTCAAAAATACAAAGCACCCTCTATTAATGTTTTGCTATGCAGCTTATTTATTTCAAGGTTCATGCCAAAAAAGCCCAGTAAAGATCAAATAGAAAATATTATTCATTAAATAATTTCTATGCTCAGTATGGCTAATAACATGTTCTTATGAATTAGAGAGCTATAACTACAACCTTAATACTGACTTCACCTTCATCGCATCAATGGACACCACATCACTCATCATAGTTTCCAAAAGAACAGCAAAGTCTTTTAGAAATATTCTTTTGGTGACGAACCACAGCAGTCTTTACCAACAGGCAAGTTACTGTGGGCAGGCAAGCAAGCAAGCAAGCAAGTCCTGGCAGAGATTTCTAACACAAGTAGAGAGAAAGTTCTTTTAACCAATACAAGCACCCAGAATCATCAGACTTAAGGCAAATACTGGGAAACAACTGGGGAAGAAAAAAAAAGTGAGTCCAGCAATGTAGAAGGATTTTAAAGGGAAATAAGCAAATTCATGGAATTTAAATCCATTTCTAAGGGGATAGGGAAGCAGGAGAGCACTACTGCTTTTAAGACCTGTTTGTGAGCTTCCCGTGCAGATCTGGTTGGCCAGTGTAGGAAAATGAATTCTGGACTAGATAAGCACCTGGCTTAATCCAGCAGAACTCTTCTTAGAAAGCAGCATGCCTTCAGTATCAGTTTTTGGGGAACATGAAGAGGGATGTTCTTCTGCACTCAAGTCCTATTTATGGGTATCCCACTGCCAGCTTGCTGGCCACTGAGTGGACAGAATGTTAGACTAAGACAGGGTTTTAGTCTGATCCTGCATGTCTGTTCTTAAGTCCTTAATCCCTTTGACCACAGTCTACAAGGGAAACCCCTCTCCCCATGTTTGATGGTTGTTCCTCAGTTCTGAAACTCCACCCACCATGGAAGATCTCCTGTGTTACAGCCCAAACTTATCTGGAACACTGCAAGCCTTCATTTCTGTAATGGAGGCAATGGTAGCACTATAGTATTTTAGAATGCATTGGCCTTATTACCTGCAAAAGGTGGTAGAGCTGGGGAACTGGAAAATGTTAGCAAGAAGGAAAAAACAGGGCAGGACTACTATGGTGAATTCAGTGCTTCAGTTGATCTGAAACAGAGCTGAACAACATGAAGCAGACTGGGTCACTCTGAGCAAGCCACAACCACCCTATTTTGAAGGGTGTTTGAGTGGATGCATTAATTTAGAATAAGGTGCATTATTTTGCTGAAAAATGCTGTAAGACTTATTAATAATATAATGTGCTTGCTGCCTAGATGATTCTCCAGTAATGAAATAATTAAAGTTATAGATTGTAACATGTAGTTATATACCGCAAACAAGATATTCAACAAGTACTACTAGAGCATTTATTACTGCAAAGGAGAAGGTAATATCACATACCATGAAGAAGCAATATGAGAAGCTCATTAGATGGTATAGGAGAATACTAATAACATTATGAGCTTGGTTTAGCTTGTCTATCATTCAAAAATCTCCATAACTAAAGAAGTATCTTCAGAGAGGTCTGGGCTTAATATTAATGCTGCTTAATTTAATTTTCCTGCTTTTTAATGCTAATTGGTTTCAACTGCTTTCTTTCAGCATTGTGCAGGAATATATGTTTGGGCAGGTAGAATATTTAGAGCTATGTCAATATAAAAATGTTGAAAAGTAGGGTTATATGAACTCCAGATTAACTGACATTATTAAAAAAGGCATAAAATATATTAACTAAAATGGAGCAAACACACTCAGGAACTATATGAGGAATCTATGTCCTTCGATGTGCAAAAGAAGTTTTTTCTCCAAGATAGGATAGTTGATGCTTTGTTCTCAAGCATTACATGAGAAAAAAGGTAAAGCAAAGCCAAATTTGTTATTCTGCTTTCTCAAGATCTTGTTTAAGCAGAAGCGTGAGAACTGCTATAGAAGGTATAGGAGCGTCATGTGAACTTCTGTCCAGATCCTGTGTAGGCATTCATACAACACTGCCATTGCCTATTTTCCTACCACTCACTATTCTTTGGACTCAACCTGTTATTCTTCAATCTTGTAAACTAGGTTGCTCAACAAAATAAACAGATCAAAACAGAGAAATGTTCACATATGTCTGTATACTTTTGGCTAAGCAGCAAGAAAATGCTTTTCTGCTCAGGATATGCATCTGTAAAGTAGACCTTGCAGCAGACACTGCAAATGCAAAGAAATGGAACAGAGGGTAAATAGGAGAAGGTCTCTACCACCCAGGTAGACATTTCAGATTATTGTTAAAGAGGAGGAGGAGGCTAGAATTATCTAGTGCAGTCCCCTGTTTATGAAGCTGAAGTTAGGCTGTCAGGGAGAAGATCTACCTATGGTATGCTGGGAGTGAAACTATTCTGTTTCTCCCAAGAACCATTTCAGGGATGAAATAAATAAGGACATCCCTTAACTGAGGTGGGGACAGGATTTCAGAAACATCATGTTGCACTTCTTCATACACAGCCTTGATTATTAGAAGGGAAGTGACTGAAGGAATGCTGTTCCCTCTGCAATTCCTTCTGGGTTGCTCTAGTAGAACAGTGGCTTTTGACTGACAAAAAATAATTAAAAGATTGAAATAACTCAGTATGACTCTTTTGGTCAGCTACGGAAGCAGTGTGATATATTATGCTACAATAAATGCTTTCAAATGAGATAATTAATTCATGAGAAATCACACAACCACTGGTCTGACATAGTTCAATGAACTGTCTGTACTATTTTTCACTTTCAGCTACTGTAATCTATTAAGAACAGAACAAAACAAAACAAAACAAAACAGCTACATAATTCCATTGGGACACACAGAATTTGGTTTTAAGCAAAAGCAACAGCGTGTCTCTGAACTACTGGCCGTGGCATCCCAGCAAGTCAGCATAGCACCATACACACACATCTCAAACAGGAAATATGGGTCAAATTAACAGATGTGTATCAAAGAAATTTCCGTACCAAGCTAAAAAAAAAACCTTTGCACCTTTGCAGTATTGGGTATCTGGTGTACATCAAGGGGTAATAATGCCAATGAAATTATGTTCGGTTCCAGCTGTGACATAATATAATGCTGTGAAGGTAAAGGGTATGTGTGACTAGTTCTGCAATGCACTTTATGAGGTGGTCCAATATAATAAGAAGAAAAAAGATCAATTACAAACACTGAAACCCAACCCCTAGTGTGAAAGAGCACAGAATGATGGAAAAACTTAGCCACCAAACGAAGTCCTCCAATATGACACTAAACCTCAACAATGTAACACCAAACCCTACCTTAAAATTTGTTCTCTGCTACAAGCGGAAAGTAATGTCTATTTAGTATTAGCTGGACAAAAGTCAAACAGATAAAACATGTAGACATTTATAAGAGGGTGTTACTTATAAAGTTACTAAAATGCCCCTATTCCATATAATAAGTTTTTAAGTAATGGATAGAAAACGTATTGGCACATTATTCAGCATGCTAGTTTAATCTGAACTTAACTGCAATTATACCATTTGTTCTGCATTCTGCAGATGGCAGTTTATGAAAAGAAATGGGCTTTTTTGCTCCATGCCACTGAATATTTTAGAGGAGAGATCAACATCGAATGTCTTTGGTGGCCACTCTCAGACATACAGTTCTTTCGTAAGATGAGGGAAGAACACTACCCTATAGGAATATATGACTAAAGAATGTGGATAATTTCTACTGACTTTTCTACAAAAATTAGAGTATTACTTTCCCCTTGACCTCTTCAATCCAAGAATGGTTAGCAGCGGCAAGTAGCACTGCTCTGCACTGGATATCAACCATGTAGAACTGGAAAACATTCTGCAGCAGTACTAAGAAGCCAGCCTAAATATTCCAGACGTGTGTTTAAAACAGAATTCACTTACATTGCACAGCATACTTCCTCAGTGGACTATGTGAGAATCCTATCGCCAGAGGAACCTCGTAAAATGCATTGTTTTGACAATCTGAGAGGTTTTGGAACTCTGAACACTAAACAGCACAGTCTATGCCAAAAGAACAAAGAACTAAGGTCGCCGTGTGCCTGAAGACATTCCCTTCACTTGCTATGATTTGTTCCTGTGATACTGCAGTCAAAGTCCTTTCTAAAAGCTTAGTGAGAAGCACCTTCCCTTTAGACATGATTCAAAAATGTTTTGAAATATTACTTACTGAAAGAATTTGAAGTTCTGTCATTTTGTTTCCCATGCATCTCCATGACAATGAATCTTCCACCTCTTGACAGTAGATTACATTACAAGGCTACATTAGAAGCTAATCTCTCAGTTCAGATCCATCTTAACCAGCAACAACAGTTAACTGTACTTCAGGATCATTTTATACCTGCCTCTCAGTTCAGCTTGCAATATGGGAATAGAATAAAAACAAACAGATAAAAATGCAGAGTGGCCGTAATCTACACTCCTAGGTTCAGGCCAGCCCTCAATCACTAATCAGGTTTTTAATATTTTAGGTGTTAATACCCTGCAAGGTTGTTCTAAGCCACTAGATCTTGCCCTGCACTAATCAGTGTGAATTATTAATCAGTGTCGTTATTTGTTTTTCGGCACCAGTTGAAGACCTTTTTATTTAAACGTCATTTTAATTGTTAACAATATTTACTTATTTATCTGGCCAGGGTGACTTCTTCTCTTTCCTTTTCTTTTATAACTTTTCTTTTATAACTTCTTTTATATCGTTTATATTTTTTATTTATTTTATATTATTAATTTTAATTTTATATTGTTATTTTTGTATTGTATTGTATTGTATTGTATTGTGTTGTAAGCCGCCCCGAGGCTTCGGCAAGGGGCAGCATAGAAATGTTCTAATAATAATAATAATTACACAAATGGGCTATCCCAACCCACTTTCTCCTGGTGACATCCCCTTCCAATGTGCAAAATGGAAGTGAAAAAAAGAAGCTCCACCTCTGTATCATAGCTTTTTATAACTTTCCAAGTTCATTTTCACAGAGATAGTTTAGGTAGGATAGATGGAAGGAAATGAATCTTGTGGAAAACACATAGATTTCATCCACCAGTTCATTAATCGATAGTGAACCCTTATGAACAAAACAAAGACAGTGGTTTTCTACAGGATTAAATTTGTTAGCAGGACTAAATGTGAAAACAAGCAGCAACTACAGGGCCTTCATGGTTCCCAAATAGCCATTTTAAAAACAAACCCTTAAGCATTGTGTGTAATTTTTTTTTTAAAAAGCATTTTATAATGTTATTTGCTATCTGTATGGAATGTTCTGTATAATTACCTTTAACCCAAGGAGTGTGGGGTAGGGGAGACAAAGGAAATACTTATTCTTTGTAACCTACCTTATCTTTAAACAAAATTCCATCTTACTTATTTAAAATATGTCTTGGCCACCTAACAGGGCAGAAGTCCTTATTCCTATCTGGAAATGAATTCAGTTGTTATAAAAAATTAAATGTTTGCAGTAGTATAGAGCCAAAGAAAAGGATTCAGAAGACTCTATTGCAACCAATACCTAAAAGTTTCAGAACATTTCAGGACAAAAGACTAAAATTCTTTAAAGAAAAATGTATCACTGCTGGTGGAAAACAAGACTCTGATAGCTTGGTTTTCTATGTTTCATAAAACAAATGTAAAGCTCAAATACTAATTTCACATTGCTGCTTCTCACAGAACTGAGATGAATGCAGACACAGCAATTTTACAATTTTAGAACACTGTCATCAGTAATGGGTGTTTGTATCTGAACAATATGAAAAGCTCTACAAAAATAACATTAACATTACAATCAAGTTTTATTTACTGGAAGCTCACTTAAGAAATTGTTTATGTCTTAAAGGAGAAGAAAATGCTTCTTTTTTGACCATTTATATTTTAATTATGTCAATGCTCATGACTAATGAAGAAAAGGAAAATAAGACAATTGATTTGAGGGTGGTGTTGGGTGTGTGGGTTGAGGTCTGGTTAGAAATAGAAAAGTGTCTGCCAAAAGATGCATAGAAAATGTCCTTCTCCTATTTCGCGCGCGCATGCGCGCGCGCGTGTGTGTATGTTAAGAAAACCAAAGTCATCCAACTCTCTTCTTTTGGCAATAAGAATGTCATAGCCAAAATACGAACCAAAGGAAATTTTCAGTGAACATCATGTAAAGGTTGCAAAGTTGAATCTTCAGAACTGACAGGCAGTATAGATTTCACTACTTCATCTAAGGCTTTTTTAAATGTAGAATGTCCACGTAGCTTTGGCGACTACAAATCTGTGCCAGCTCCAGGCTTTAAGGGATACCTTGGGCAAGCCCCTCTTCCTCCCGATTGGGCTCTTATCCTCAACTGGTCATTCAATCCAGTGTGAATTTTAACATGAACCAACTTGAGTGCTAATCACGGGGAATAGGCAGGTTCTAAATACAGTGGTACCTTGACTCATGAACACCTCAGTTCATGACCAAATCAGTTCACGAACAAAAATCTCATAAAAATTTTGACTCGGGTCGCAAACTCCGCATTGGGTGATGACCATGATTGTGGCTACCCACCCCTCCGCCAGGTGGAGAGATGGCCACAATCGTGCTGGGGGCAGGGGGAGGAGATGGCCGAGATTGACCGGTCTTTCCTACAGGAGTGCACCCGTCTTTCCTGCACGAGCACAACTACGATCTTGGCCATCTCACCCCCCCCCCGCCGCAGCACCACTGTGCCTGTCTCCCCCCCCCCGAACATGCCCACATTCGCACCCATCTCTGCCCCATCTCTGATGATGTGCAGGGATGATGGGTGTGATCACGCTTGTGCTGGGGGGCGGAGAGATGGCCACGCTCATGCTCAGGGTGGGGGGGGGGAGATGGCTGCTATCTTTGTTGTTCTTTGTCACTTTGCTTCACAAATAGTTACAGAATGGATTAACCTTATTTACATTGAACCTTAGGGGAAATTTAACTTGACTCATGACCAATTTTGGTTGGGCCAGAGTCCTGGAACGTATTACGTTCATGAGCCAAGGTACCACTGTAAATAAATAAACAAGTGGAGCATACCAATTTTCTTGTCATGGCAAGAAGTAAGCAAGTCATCATAGCAAGCAGCAGCATGCCTACAGGTGAATCAGGGCCGACACTAGGTCTGCGCCTATGACACCAGCCCTCCTTGGTCATGAAACCTTCTACACTAGCAATTCAAACACAGCTATTGATTTTGGTATCGGCATTTTCCATTTTAAGGCAGACTAGGCTTTGCTACCTAAGATAAAGTACAACACAGAACTGTTTAACTTGGCATAATGTGATACCATTTGACACGGAATGTATCATTTGATATGAAATAGTACACTGCATACTAACAGTAGGAAAGATCTAACCAACCTTGAACTTCAAACGCATAATGAACATGACAGAATGAACGGGAATGTTGAGTACTCTGCAGGATGCACTATTTCTCCCTTCTGCTGTCTCTCATCACCAAATGATATATATGGCATAATATAAATGTTCCTTTTGTGCCACAAAATCATCACATTAGTGTTAGTATTTATGCTTCTAATAAAAATGGCTGCCCTTGATTCATATACTGAAATTCCAGCTATGCACAGTTCCATTTCCTTTTAGGTACTACAATGCAACAAAATTATGTTTTCCCTTCTACTTTTATTTGACAAAAACTCCTGTAGCTTAAGTAGTACCACTTAAATGTGAAAAATATAAACAAAACTCATCCCCTCATTATTAAAATATATTTACTCCGGCTGATACAAATCTACAATATTACAAATGCACACAGGTATATCAGTTTTGATTAAATCAATAAATTTGAATGTTGCTAATTTAAAGAAATCTTCACTATTGAGTAGCTTACTAAGTAGCTGTTATATGTTTTCTATAAATGATACATTAACTGCTTTCATGAATGACTGCCGTAGCATATTTTTATTTGACAAGAAATTATCAGTATGATAAGCCCATAAAACACTGCATTTCAACTAAGAGTCCATGGATGGCCCATGCCACCCCAGAGACCCATGACTGAGGGGGAACAATAACCTAGATTGCCTGAATCCCAGTCCTGCACTCGCAGCCGCATCACAAAGGCTCCCTTCCCTTTACATCTATGTATCAGGTATTTTTGCAAAAGACCATTACCAGATTCTCATTCCATACGGATATACCAGACATTTCCAATTCCCTTTATTGTATCATTTTTATTATGCAGTTAGATCTTCATACTTACTACTCTGTAAATCAAATTCTATTTAGAACTGTAGAACCCAGATCGCCTGAGTTCCAGTCCCACACTCTTAACTACTATACCACACTAATGCTCAATTCAATTTGTTGTGTCTGCATATACACCAAACAAATGGAAGAGTTTTCCCAAAAAAGGACATGTCTTCTGAATCAGCCAATTCCAAAGCAATTCTGCAGAAATGCAACCTACTCAGAAGTGGCCAGTGTGGCAACCAAGAACATCAGCTGGGGAAGCATGCTGATATTTAAGTGGATCAGAGCAAGCACGGAGAAAGTATTTAACCCTTTGATTTATCTACTGAGGAAAACTCCCCTTCTGAATATACTGTTTTCTTTACAGGGAAATCCCCCAAGAGCTTCTGTACCTTGACCTAACAACTTTCCCCTATTCTTTTACCCCATTGTAGAAAAAGAAATGTCACTCTGGGGAAAAAAAAGCAGGGGCAGAGAGGCAGAAGGAAGTATATGTTCTAAACTGCAGTATCCTTAATGAGTGGGGCGTTTTTAATAAATTATAATTTCAACAATGAAATAAGCTTGATTAAATGTTGTAGCATAACAGGAATGCCTGATTTCTAGAACCAAATAGCAGCATATTTACAAAACTTCTACTTCAACAGAAAAAAGATGGCTGCTTTAGAAGACAAAGGATGCATAGAACTGTGGTATTTTTTTCTGCTTTCAGCAGTAATTTTCAAATAGAATAGTTCTTCCAACTAATTTCTGGTTCTTGGACAAATTCTTAAAGTATGCAATTGATTTAGGCAGCGTTTTCTTAATTTTAGGAGCATAGTATTGAAGTGGGAACCTAAGGGTGACTTCCACTGTTGAGCAAACAGACTTCTGCTCATTCTGCATAAGGTGCTTATTCAATCATAGATTGATTGAACCCCAATTATCGAGTCAATTATCATGCCAAGGCTTTCACTTATGTAGGATTTCACAAATAGGAGTAATCCTTTGTTTCAAACATACACTACCTCCTACTAAAAAGTACCTAAGAGATAATTATTGGGATCTTCCTTGGAGCTCTCCATCAAACTATTTATTATGTCAATAATGATGATGGAACTTTCTCAGCCAAATAAATAGCTCTGAATGTTGTTGATGTTTTCTTGAAGTAAGGTTATTCCTAGACATTTCTCCTTCACAATTATGATTGCCTTATAGGCAAAATAAATACCTTTGTGATGATATTTTTACTTATAGCCAATTCTTATAAGGATTTATCATTTACTTATTACTGGCATTAGAATAATTATAAAATAAACTGCACGAGAACTGAAAGCAATTTACTGAACAAATACAACTTTTAAGATTGCCTTGAGACACTTTATAGGGGTCTTTGACTAAAGCAATTACTAACAACAAACAATTTTAAATGCGATTATAAATTACATATGACAAAATGGTCTTTACCCCATGAAAGCCCATGCTGTAATACACACTTTAGCCTTTAATGTACTACAGAACACTTCTCTGTTAATTGAACAAGGAGCAAATTTAACTCAAAAATTCAGATACATGACATGTATCTTATTCCTATGATTGTTTTTCAGCAAAACACCGAGATATGCATCCTCTTCAAAGCAAGTAAGTTTTTAGAAGCTAATTCAGAACATGTAAATAGGAGAGATTTGGTAATTCTTAAGTGCAACATACCTAACTAGCAATACACAAGCAGGACAAGAATATGACTATCCTGAGCCACAGAACAGCATGAGTAATTTATCTTTCAGGATATTTAAAGGCTTTTATGTATTAACCCCAGTTCAGGGGATGAACATGCATAATGAGAAGACCCACATATATAATAAGAGGACTCACATTTCCATGGAAGGTGGGTGGTTCCACACATTATGGAGTGAATGTGTGTGTAATTATAATGCAATGCCAAGGGCATCTCTGTAAGTGAAGTCCCAGTACAGAGACTGGGACAGCAATCTGAAAATGGTCTAATGGCCCAATCCTATGAATGTCAACTCTGAATTAAGTCTTTCTGAATGAAATGAAATTCACTAAGTGCATATTTGATTTGTTACTTTGCTTTCACTTTTTCACATGTGGAAAATCTCGCACTGCCTTGGGAGTGGGACGCTGAGTGACTATCAGGGCTACATCCTAATCACAGAGAATGTTTGATATCTTATTTTGAGAAGCAAGATTTGAAGAGCTCTGGAGTATGAGAGAATCATAGAATCATAGAATAGTAGAGTTGGAAAGGGCCATGAAGGCCATCAGGTCCAACCCCCTGCTGGTGCAGGACACCAGTTACACTATCCCACTCAGAAGAGTTTGTGCTGTGCCTTTTATAGCTTCCTGATTTCTTTATCTTTCAATTTTCATTTTTAAGTGAATACTTTTATTCCAGCTTTCCCTGCTAAACTCTCCTATTCCAGTCCCAATGCATTGCGTACATTGATTTAATACACCACCATCCCTCCTTCTTTAAAGTTTTGATCATTCTTGCAGTTGTTTGTGTTAGCCTAGTCAGCCTTTTATATCTTTGGTTAGACATTGGCTGTACAGGCAGTGGCCTGGTTTCCAACATGACAGTCCACCATGGGTTTATTTGCCCATGGACACTATTCTATCATTCTGGGCATGACACCTGTAGGTGCCTGGCTTGGTCTGGTTTGTTGTGCCATATGAAGCCAGACCACAAGGGGTTTGAGGGTCAGACAGCCCTCAGGTAACCCATGACTTGTCTTAGGGTTACTCGAAGAATATCTAATTGCTCAAACCACCCGTGTCATATGGGTCTGCATAACATGGCAACACATAGCAAGCCAGGTGTCTGTGGCCACCCAGCACAATGCAACGGCCTCCAGGGATAGGTTAACCCACCATAGGCTCCTGTGTCCTGTGAAGTGGGCCAGAGTTACTTCTCTCACATACCTTTCTGCATCTTAGCACTCTTGAGGTGCTTGTGAAGGGTTTACTCTTCCTCTTTTCTTTTAGTACTGTGTCAGCAATGTATATGCTAGTTACAAAACCTCACTGTTAATGTCACTACTACACTGTCCTGTCTTACTGAGCTTTCCTTTGTGGGTGGCGTTTCCCCTTCCCTCCTCTGTTTGTGCGACTAAATTTATTTCACTGCTGTAGGTGACCTATTATTTTGCAGTGACTAGTGAGTTGCTGTGTTACAGGTTAGGCAACTAACAAACTGGCCTGAATCAAATTTCCTGTTCTGTCTTGACATGCACATGGTGGACATGTTGTGAGTAGACCCAGCTGGAGCCGGGGGTCAGACTAGATGGCCCAGGAGACCCCTTCTGACTTGCTCTTTTTCTGTGTTTCTAAATCTGCAGACTCTTGTGCCCAGTGCACACCCCGAATACATGTGGTTTTGAATTAAGACTCAAAACAAGGAGTGATATTGTATTCTTGCCCCTTTCCTGAGCGAAAACACATTTTTGTAAAATACATTTAGACACTGAAAAAGCAGATTCTAATTCTCCATTTGTTAAAATAAACTACAAAGGTGGGAACAGATTCCTCAAGTAAATCATGCACATTAGACTCTTGTGGTGGTTCTTATTCAGAGATGCAATATAACATGCCAGCATGTTTGTCTAAAATACTGAATAATTATTCAGCAAATGTATCTCAGCACAGACAAAAATAGTTGGTGTGCACACAGATTCAGAATTAAAGCCTAAACAGCCGTGCACATACCTCAGAGCAGTAGCATCTCTGCAGTAAGTCGGGGGGGGGGGGCACGTAGTGACACTGCAGCTGTAATATTTCTGAACTAGGACATTCCTAAAAGGGCAGTAGCTATTAACGCGCCTAGAAATGTAATTCTTACTAAAAGATTTAGCAGCTTAGTGCAAAGTAAAAAAAAAATATATATATATATCCTGATATAATAGTTAGCTATGCAGAAAAAAATTGCTTAAACTAATATTAGAGGGAATATATTTCAGCATCGGTCTTGTCTTATAATCTCATAGCCTGGGGCTAGCATAAAAGGTCATGGATAATTGGTGAAAGAGTGATGGATGATGCTCAAATGTGTCTCTTTAACAGTTTCTGCTATGATAGGGCTCTGGCAGAATTGTTAAAGGAACAAGAATTTCACTATATTGAAATGTTATCACTGATTCATTAAATGTCTGCCTTTTAAGGAAAGAAATATATCAAAGATTCAGGTTCTACATTTAAATTATGCTCTGTTTTTTACAATGTTTACATAAATAGAATGTGGGGGGGATTACCAATTAAGACTTCTGTCCCCATATTATTTAAAATGAATTTAGTACAGAAGTGCAGTGACTGAGAGAGTGAACACTTTATTGACATGCAATTAATTAAATGTACCCCTACAGCTGAAACAGCCGTGAATAGTTAGGGTGCATTTTTGATTTATAGATTGCACAGGCAGAAATTTTGTTTAGCCAAAAGGATGTCATTGTGGCACCTATACAAAATTCATGTTTTTAAAAATGCAAGATGAGAGCCAGTGTGGCGCAGTGGTTAAAAGCATGGGACTGGAACTCGGACGATCTGGGTTCAAGTCCCCGCTTGGCCATGGAGCCAACTGGGTGACTTTGGGCCAGTCACAGGCTCTCAGCCCAGCCTACCTCACAGGGTTGTTGTTGTGGGGATAAGGTGGAGGAGAAGAATGATGTAAGCTGCCTTGAGCCCTTTGTAGGAAAAAGGCAGGATATAAATCGAAATAAAAAAATAAGATATATGACATCAAGCATTATATTGCCTCAGCTCTGTTGTTACAGGGAAAAAAGCTTGATTTGGTGTGTGGAGCCCGGGGAGCCTCGTTCCTCTTGCTGGAGGTCACCCAGCTCTCCAAAGGGCATCTTTCCCTCTTGCATTCTCTCCCAACGTCATAAAAATAAACCCAGTATGGACTTACAGAAAGATCAGCTGATGTTAAAGGAAGCTTGTTCCCCGAGTTGCATCTGATGCTGCATTCTGTTTCTTCTTGTATACACAGAATCTGACTTAATCTACCCTGTGAGCCTTTGGACAGGGCACAATACCCAGGGTTACAAGTACATACAAACATGACACTTCCGCCTGGCATCTGCACCTGAGGTTCCTGGGCTCTGACAAACCACACGTTCATAAAATGTACAGAGCAATAATTGACAGTTGTAGCACATTATGGAAGGGTCAAATCTGCAGCCACTCACCTTTATTTACTGTACTGGGTAATCGAAAGGATGCACAGAGACCATTGGTGAAAATACCAGCTTGCATAAACTGAACAGATATAGCAAGGAAGCTACTAAAACATACGTCCTTGTCCCATCAAAGAACATCTTCCCTTACACCTAGAAGTATTAGGTCTTATATATGTAGCTATGAGAAAAGTTTTTTCCTAATACGATATTCATAAATGCAAGTACATCTGATTCACTTCCAAGCTTCCAGATTACTCTGGATAATTTTCTGAAAGAAACACATTTGCTGGCAGTCTATGCTTTTGCCTAAGGAGTTTGTCCAACCATCTGTGTTAAGGATCAGGGTTGGGTTAGGGTTAGTAGAAACTGAAAGGAGGGAGATGCAGGACTTTTTTTTGTCATAGAACGCACTGGAACAGCATTCCGGCACCATTTTTCAATGGATTTTACGAAGTGATTTTGGGGTAGCAGATCAGCAGCAAACATCATTAACATAGTGCCTGCAGGCTGCTATTGTGTCTGCGATCTGCTATCTGATAGTGAGAGATAGCGGCTTGGGATTGGTGTGTGTGCTTACTGCTGGAGGTGATGTGAGTTCCGGCACCTTTTTTTTTCCTACAAAAAAAGCACTGGGGAGATGTAACAATGTTCTCCATCCAAGCTATGTCCAGTGATGGCTAAACATACCAGGACCAAGCAACGAGACAGGGAAGCATGAAATTGCTACTCTTATTCAAGATCTTTTAGAATTAACAATTCAATATATTGTTTGATTCAGGTGTTATTACTCTCCTGCCTCTGTCCCAAGCACACATACAGTCACAGATCTATGGGGCATGTGTACTGCTGTCAGGATCTGGGCAGCTCTGGGCTCCATCTGGTGGCCAGAACCAGCACTCCCTCAGCCTCCTGATAAGTTCCAGCCTGGAGCCCTGGGGGAAGAGCTATATGAGAGCAAGCTCTTGTCTCCAGAACTTGCCTAAGTAATACAGGTCCTCCTGTTTGCTGTAGCACCTGTATCTTGCCCAACCCAGTCCTGCTGTCTCACCTCAGCAACACAGGTCTTTCAGCAAGTTGTGGCATGGTTCATCTCCTGTACCTTGCCTGACCCTTGATGCACCTGGTCCCTGTTGTGTTGTGCCTGCTGTGTTGCCTCCGCAACACAGGCTTCCCTGCTTGCTGTTGGCAGGTTCCTGCAACTGGTGCCTGCTTTCTCTTGCTGTATTTTGCTACGTTGTTGCCACCGTCTGGTCCAAAATTACTGGAGGAATTTCAATTATTGCGGCCCAATGATGTGGACAAGGTGCTTGGAAGAGTACGTCCCACCACTTGCCTATTGGATCCTTGCCCGTCTTGGTTAATAAATAACTCCAAGCACGGGATTGGGACCTGGATTTTGGAAGTGGTTAACGCTTCTCTGAGGGAGGGTCGAGTGCCTGCCCCTTTAAAGGAGGCGGTAATACGACCGGTCCTGAAGAAAGCGTCACTGGATCCAGAGATGGCCACTAACTATAGACCTGTGGCCAACATCCCGTTTCTGGGCAAGGTGCTGGAGCGAGTGGTGGCGGGACAACTCCAAGCACTCTTGGAGGAAACTGATTATCTGGATCCTTTTCAGTCCGGCTTCAGACCCGGGTACAGTACTGAATCTGCCTTGGTCGCCCTGTACGACGACCTGTGCAGGGAGAAGGACAGGGGGAGTACATCCCTGTTGGTTCTTCTGGACCTCTCGGCGGCTTTCGATACCATCGACCATGGTATCCTTCTGGATAGACTTGCGGGATTGGGGGTTGGAGGCACTGCTTTGCAGTGGTTCCACTCCTATCTCGACGGTCGATTCCAGAAGGTAGTGCTGGGGGACCATGTCTCTACGTCATGGCAGCTATGCCATGGGGTACCACAGGGCTCCATTCTATCCCCTCTGCTATTTAACATCTATATGAAACCGCTGGGAGAGGTCATCAGGAGGTGTGGGCTGCGGAATCATCAATACGCTGATGATACCCAGCTTTACCTCTCATTCTCCACTAATCCAGGTGAGGCAGTGGCTGTGCTGAACCGGTGCTTGGCCGAGGTAAGGGAATGGATGAGGGCCAATAAACTGAAACTCAACCCAGACAAGACGGAGGTCCTGTTGGTTGGTGGATCGGGTTTCGGAGAGGGTGGATTTGACCTGGTCCTGAATGGTGCAACACTCCCTCTTAGGGATAAGGTCCGCAGCTTAGGAGTACTCCTCGACCCGGAGCTTTCTTTGGAAGCTCAGGTGACAGCGGTAGCAAGGAACGCCTTCCTTCAGCTTCGGCTGATTAATCAGCTGCGCCCCTACCTGGAATACGACTGCCTGGCGACGGTGACACACGCGCTGGTGACTTCCCGCCTAGACTTTTGTAACGCGCTTTACGTGGGGCTTCCCCTGAAGACAGTCCGAACACTTCAATTGGTGCAAAATAGAGCTGCCAGGTTGCTGACGGGGACGGGGCGTTATGCTCACATGACTCCAGTCCTCCATCAGCTTCACTGGCTTCCCATTGAAGCCCGGGCCCAATTCAAGGTGTTGATTATGACCTACAAAGCCCTAAACGGCTTGGGTCCTGGCTACCTGAACGAGCGCTTACGTCCGTATATGCCCGACCGCCCTTTGAGATCTGCGGGAGAGTCCCTTCTCCGGGAACCCTCCATGAAAGAAATTAGGAGAGTAAGTACCCGAAGGAGGGCTTTCTCTGCGGTGGCGCCCAACCTATGGAATTCACTCCCCAAAGAGGTCCGCCTGGCACCGTCGTTACTGGTTTTTCGGCGCCAGGTAAAGACCTTTTTATTTAAACATCATTTCAATTGTTAAAACATATGATCTGGCCTGGGCAACTTCTTCTTCCTTCTCTTTCTCCTCCTATATTTTTATTTTATACTGATAATTTTAATTTTGTATTTGTAAATCAATGTATTTTTTGTATTGTTATATTTAATGGTAATTTATTATGTACTATTGTATTTCAATGTATTTTATCATGCTGTAAGCCGCCCCGAGGTTTCGGCAAGGGGCGGCATAGAAAGGTTATAATAATAATAATAATAATAATAATAATAATAATAATAATAAGCAATGCAGTTATTCCTGTTGGCTGTGGCAAGGTACATCTCCTTGTGTTATCCTAGATGCATCTGCTACCCACTATGCATTGCTGTGTATTGTCTTGCCTTGTTTGCCACACTTTCATAGCTCTTGAATTCCATCAAGTTATCCTACCTCAAGGTATCTGGCTCCTTGTTTTTTCTTGCCTTCCTACTCTTGACTTTTGGTTTGTTCGTGACAGTGTCCTTACTTTGCCCTGATGCATACTTCTGCTTCCTGACCTTGGCCTGCTCTCTGCAGAGGATTTGGACTTGCTATTGAACTTTGGACACTACATTTCCTTGGGTTATGTTGCCCTGGTCCAGATGCCTCTGTCTTGTCTCCTGCTGCTCACATCCCAAAGTGTGACAACTGCCTTCTTCCCCTCCTTAACACCCGTATCATGATGAGAGGTTTCTGATCTTTGTGTTCAGAAAAGAAATGATAGTTTACACATTAAGGATGATTTGCTCAACCCATGCTTTGCCAGGTTTTGATGAAACAGCAACCTATAATCTGTCACAAATCAGAAGGTTCTAATCAGAGCACATGAGGGAATAAAGCGGAGCCTGAGGGTTGCAGTTACTTGCACATATAACACCATGGTTGGGCACTGTACCTGAAACAACTCAATATCTGTGCTAGTTTGTACCTGAATACCTCTGGCTATGGGGTGGCATACAAATGTGATAAACAAATTAAAAATACCTTATGAAAACAGGTAAGTTTTTTCCTTTCATTAGATGGGTTCCTAATTTTATTCAGAAGAACTTAAAATACAAATGTAAAAGTGTGTGCTTATGTAAGAAAAAGACAAACAGCAACAGAGACTCTGTTTTTAATTTAGCAGGCAAAAGCTCTCACCTGGATGACAACTTTCAGGAAGATCATACTAAAAAAATAATCCTAATTTAGGAGTTATGGACTACATGTGGACATATACTTTTCTGAGATACCTGGAACCATACTGATACTAACTAAAAAATTGTTTTTTATTGAAAGCTGTCCCAAGACACTAGTGGTGGACGGGTTAGAAAAGCTTTTAATCAATCAGTCAATCAATCAATCAAATAAAAGTCTGCAGTGCAAGCCAAGGCAGACTAGTCTTGGGCTGGTATGTATTTGACTTAAACATACCAAGCAACCATTTATTTTAAATCAAAGCAAGCAGACTACTGATATAATGCAACCAACAATAAAAGAGCATGCAATAATAAACATTAGAATTCACAATTCTTAATACCTAAGAACTTCAGCTGAGTCATTTTAATTATACTAACGGTTTTCGGTGTTGTTCCGCAAGTTATGGAACACTGACTTCTGTTAACTTAATGCTTATCAAACACTGTCGCCTAGCCTGCACATTACAGTAAAGCACCATGGCTTAGCTCACCCACAGGGATGTAAGAATGAGATGCTTATTAGTATTTTGAATATGCAAGCTTCAGCAATGGCACACAGCAGTTTCGTGTGCCTTGTGAAGCCGGGTGTCATGGGTTATTCAAAGATTAAACAAACCTTGGATAACCCTAGGAGAACCCATGCTGACATATTATGCCATGCAAACTGGTCCAATGGGAACACTGTATTTTTCCACTCTACAATTACCATATTAAAACTTGCGATTGCATATATTCCTGCTAACCCAGAAATCATTTTGGCTGAAGCTCATAAATAAGTTTCCCAAACAGACGTCTCTTTCTAGTCTTTAAACTCTAGATAGACCCCCCTGCTGAATGGATGGATGGATGGTCCTACCCTGAGTTCTTGGCATTCGTTTCCTGCGATCCCTGAACGCTGCTCCAGATTGCAGTGCTTCAAGAAGATTATCCATCACTCCTGTTTCTTCACCCTCTGTGAATAGCAGAGAAAGTAAAATTAATCTTTTTGCAATTAAGGCTATAACATAAGGGTAAAAAATATGGAAAGCAAACATTTATCTAGAACCACTACATTAAAGGCATATAATGTACTATAATGAAAGTGGCAAGTTCCATGTAATACCAGTGACTTGTTTATTTATAAATTTGATTAGTATAATTAATTTCCACTGTCTTTTCTTCTGATGTTTAAAGACCTCATCTTGTTTATTATCAGTGACATGCTCCATATGCAAATAAACAGGTGCGGATCGCCAATTGCTGTGACATCCATAAGGTCCTTATACAGATCCCTAAGCCTGAAACTGGCAACGTTTAGCAGAACTGATGCACATGAAACCATTTGAGAGGAAAGAGTTTGTTGCCAATCAGTGCAGAAGGAGAGCTTTTCCGAGTACCACTTTTGCCATTCATTTCGATGGCACTGAAATATTCACAGGAGCAACAAATATACAAATGTATGAGAAAGCAGTTGCAAGCAGGGAGTCAATTTCTACCAATCTCAAGTACGGATGTCAAATTAACATACTTAACATGTGCCCCTTCCCTCCTCGCTTTTAATAATCAGGTATGATTATACTAAAACTTCAGTATTAGGAGAGACAGTCTGGAAAGGAAGTACCACTAAAGAAAACTTAACACTCTAACAATCCATACGCAAAACCACATTCAACATTTAGGTCTCAGAATTACTTCTGTTCCTCATGGATTATGGAATCTGGTTAAAACATTTTATTTATTTGTCCACTATTTGTGTTAATGCTGTTGTTGTTATTGCTAAGTACATTTCTGCACCACCCACAGCAAGAGCTCTCTGGATGGTTCCCAACATTAAGTCACCCATCCAGATTTCAACCAGACCTGATGCTGCTCTGCTCCAAGGTGAAGCAGGATCAGGCACTTTGGGCTATATGAAAGCTAATGTGTAACTCCTTGTTTCAATTTGTTCTGTTAATAAGGGCCTGTAGCAGCATGTACTAATGCAAGAGATACAGGGTAGGAAAGCTGTAAGTCTGAAGAGGACCAATGAGCCATGCTACTTACTTTATCTATAATCATATTACATTTCATCTGCAGAGGGTCGCTACATACACTGAAGGTTGGCGGTGGTTTTCTTTGTTTACACCTGTGGATTGTCCATCATCAGATGCAGTGCCATCAAAAATGAAGGCTGCACAACTTTGCATTATTTTAACAATGCTGCATTTATTTGACTTGTGTCGTTTTAAGCCCGCTGAGCACTAATTGGTGACAAGAATGCCACATAGCTGAACTGTGCACAGAGTCTCTAGCCTGTCCGCAGTCAGAAGCACTGAACATCTGCAGATTTCAGTGGGAATTAAATAAACCTGCCTGCATAGTTGTTGCACATGCACGCAAGCAGGGATATGCAGAGTTTCATACTAGCATGTCCTTGTTTTTTATTATGAGAACTTGCTCAGATCAAGAGTCTATCACTCTCACTATGCCAGAAAGCCCCAAGCTGAAATGGAAAGCTGGACTGCAGTGCCAGTAAAGCATGTGGTACAGGGAAGGCCACCCTTATACTTTGGTTTTGAGCTGCTCTTTTCTTAAAATCTATTTTTTTGCCATTTAGATTTCTCTGCTTGTAAATGTTACCTCAGAATGAAATAATGAATTACTCTGCTCTATTTTTTTTAAGTCACATTGCTCCATTCTAGTTTTAAAAAAATACATGAAAATGTAAAATTCATTTGAGTGTACTTTTTAGACCAAATACCAGTCCTGTGGTCAGTGCTTGAAAAGTCTTTTGTTAATTTTAAAAGCAAAAAAGTAGAAAAAGGCTGAGAGATAAATGCTAGAAGCACTAGGATAAGCCAGTAACATCATCACTAAACAAATCTTACTCTGCTGGCTCACCACCTTACTGCCTAAGTATTCTCTTGAAGTGGCATTCCCAGTCCATAGCTGCAAAACTCCAGTTTAGGAAAGACAGAAAGACAGAAAGATAGAAAGAAAGAACCAATCTGCTCTGGTGCACATCAAGTAATTATCTATAGCAATTTGGGCAGGCACGGAACAAGCTGCTAATGGTGTAGATTACGCAAAACATTTCTCCAGCACACTAAGTTTCCAAACTTACATGGTTAATCATATAGATCTGACATTTCATCCATCTCAGGAGCAACAGAAGGGATTAACCATCTTTATTTTTTATAACTATACTTTATCAGAAGAATCAGCACTAGGGTTTATATAGCTTATTTACAGATATATTTGCAAAAGCAGGGAATCAAAGCATTTCAGCATAGTTCACAGATAAATGAATTAACCTAAAGAAACAATTCACAAGGAGGAAAGGCAAAAGCTGAGAGAAAACGAATGATAAAATGAAAGTTTGGAAGATTTTGTACCAAAAGAGTAATAACAGAAATCATGCAGCTATGGGATAACTCTTTTTGTCACCAATGGGAAAACATAATGATTGGATTACTTGACATAATAATGTATTGTGTGTTGCTATCCTTCATGGACTTTCTTGTCAATCCCGAACAATTTCCTCAAAGCAGCTTGTTCAAGGGCAAAAGGCCACTGCAACAGCTTATGATGGGTTGCCATATCACCTAACCTGGGCAACTGACCACATCATGGGTACAGGAAATTGGCTTCTAAGTCTTTTGGCATATAATTCTCTGCAAAAGCAGACAAAAAGCAAACAACAGACGTCTTGCAATTCTTAATAAGTCTTCCTTAAAAAATAGAGTTTAAACTTGGACTACTGCCAAATTAACCACCTTTGTAACTGGGGTAACTCATACTTCTGCATGTTCCTGAGGCAGTAGAATTTTGTGAATCAGCACAAAGGACACCACTGGAACACAAATCCCATTTTCTCACTCCCCAGAATCTTGCCACAAAGGAAGGGAATGAGTTGCTACCTCCCTTCATGAGCTAGGATCACACACGGCTTTGGTAACATTTGATTGCTTGCCTGTTGACTACTGTCACATGCAGAAAGTGGGGAGGAATAAACTAGTCTGCAATTTCGATGATGAAATTCCTTCTGCACAATTCCCATCCAAGGTTTCCTACTTGCACAAATGCAAATGTGTAGTTAAAATAGGTGGCATATAGATATTTTAACTAAATCAATCAGAAATAAAATGTGTGACTAAATACACTGTTTTTAGTCACAAAGTCATGCCCGACACATCATGACCCCATGGACAACATTCCTTCAGGCTCTCCTGTCTTCCACCATCCCTTGGAGCCCGCCCATGCTCACACCCACTGCCCCAGTAACTCCATCTAGCCAACTCATCCTCTACTGTCCCCCTCTTCTTTCCCAGAATCAGGGTCTTCTCTGAGTTGAGAGTTGTTCCTTCTCAGACTAAATACTAAATACATACATACCATTAGGAAATATTTGCAAAATGTTGTTCCTCAAAATTATTGGAAACAAAATAATAAAATGTTTGGCAACCATCAGGCATTCCCTTCAAAGTACAACTGTGGCACTCTATAAAAGGACTGTCTGTAGCTGTCAAAAGTGTTTCATGTCAGCTGTTCTTTGCAATTTTCAGGGGGAATAAAGTTTAATGGAAAAAATCATGAAAAGGCTTACGGACATGGCAGGGACAGGCACGTTGGCATGGTGTTTTTTTTTTTTTTTTTTTTTTTGCAGTATCTTCTGTGATGCCTATGGAATGAAATGAGGGAGGCCCAATAACACACTGATCATCTGTTGGGCTCCCCATGGTTGAGGATACAGTCAGCAACTCACTGTGGCTTAAAGCAAGGATGGGTTAACATGATATGTGAATGCACTCAATTATAGTTCAGAGTTTGCTTGTTTGTTTTTTTCAATGAAAGAAAGAGCCAAGCTACAAGTCTGCATTTTTCTTATATCTTACTAAAATTGGGAAGAACTATCAGATATCCCTGTCCAAATGGTGCCACAAGGACCACAACTGTCATTTTGCTCTCCCCTTCCTTATTCATTTGTCAGAAACATTTGCTGCATGCTAGTAAGAAAAGTAGAGGGAATGAAGATGGAGAAAATAGCAACTGTGGGGCGACAAGTCTCTTCAAATCAGTTGGAGGTTTGTGCCCTGAATGAGGAGTTGGATATTTCATTTATACTTCAAAACAATGCTCAGCAAATCCAGCTGCTGACTAAGACTTTATTTATTCTCAATAAGTTTTATTCTCAGTGGACATTTATAAATAGTTCCCAGGGGAAAATTTCATCATAAAACCTGAGCAAAGCACTCACATTTAATGAAGTCATTTTGATGTTAACACTGTACGTATTTGTTGCCATTTGATACAGTGATAAATGAAAAAAGCTTCTTCATTCAGCTACTCAGTAGGAAGCAGTAGTAACTATTACAGTCAGATTATATAAAAAATATTTTATAAGTTCCTGTTTTATGTAGTTCCCAACCTTTCACTAGAATCCAAAATTGTTTGTGTCTGCCTCCCACAATGCTAACTCTTATAAGTCAAGCAGTAGGGCTAATATCAAAACCAGGCCTAGACATCCAAGGCTCATAGGCTTAAATAACTTCTTGCCAAAACGTTAGCGAGAGTGTCAAGCGCATTGCTGAATGCTGAAGATAGTTATGGCCCTGTATAAAATGTTTAATAGGCATCCTTGAAGAAAAATGCTTTTTCATGTAGAAAGCTATATCACAGTTCTAAGGCAAATTAATGATATATGTATAATTCAAATGGGATTGCCAATTTACCATTCAGACTTCATTTTAAAATTCCAAAATAATTTCAACAGCCATCATTACATAATGCAGCATTCGTATACAATCAGGAGGTATTTTGATGCTGTAGTCTTAGACTCAACTTTAACCTCATTTTTAACATGGCATTACCCTACACATTCATCTCTTTGTTCTGCTCTTCCCCTCCTCTACATCCATATATGCCCGCCCGCCCCTTGAGATCTGCGGGAGAGGCCCTTCTCCAGGAACCCTCCATGAAGGAAATTAGGAGGGTAAGTACTCGGAGGAGGGCTTTCTCTGCAGAGGTGCCCCATCTGTGGAATGCGCTCCCCAGAGAGGTCCGCCTGGTGCCGTTGTTATTTGTTTTTCGGCGCCAGGCGAAGGCCTTTTTATTCAAATGTTATTTTAATTGTTAATATTATTTATCCATTTTATTCTTTTGCCAGGGTGACTTAATTTATATTGTTAATTTATTTTGTTTTATTGGATTCTATATATTTATGGTTGTGAGCCGCCCCGAGGCTTCGGCGAATGGGGCAGCATAGAAGTCCCCTAAATAAATAAATAAATAAATAAATAAATAAATAAATAAATAAATAAATAAAATATTACAAATAAAGGATAAGGATAATAAAGGACAAGGTTGTCAGCGGGTTCTACATTCAGTCTGTCATGGTCAGTGGATCCAGACCCCAACTGAAGACTCATGTGCAGCTGAATTCAGCAATGGATTATATACACTTTCCACCACACGTTGAATATATCAACCACACTGAAACCCAAAGGTATATCATACAATATTACAGAAACTGTATTCAGAATATATGCATGCTAATAGTTCACTAAAAGAAAAGCAGGAGAATGTTTTTAAACATTCATTGATGTTTAAAATGTAGCAGTGTAGTGATAAAAAAAATTTGGAACTCGAATTGAGGTTAAGTTAGCTCTTAGGTGAAAATATTTGCACATTGTAAAGTCTTCTCCACCATCAGCAGGTATACATTCTAACATGGTCTTCTGTCCATTAAAACTCCTTTGCTATCCTTTATCCACGTCTCTTGCAAGGAGACGACAGGAGCCATGTACTGGCAGTGAGTATAATGACATCAGTCCCAACAGCTGCTAGCCCTGGGCTATATCGAATCTGACACCTGGTGGCTCCTTCTGAAAACGCTCCCAAATCCAGAAATGCTATGTGGGTTTCAGGAAATGACAATCTGCCGTTTGTTAGCGCTTATTTTAACTCCTTTGCAAGCTAACGTACTAATAAAACAGAGAGAATACTGGGATATTCCCCAGTTTTCGCTTCTCCTTTCATTTCAGTGTCAGCACAAGTTACAGCTTTTGGAACCCTCCTCCTTTTGTGCAGCCTCTGCACCCTCACAAATACCTTCCTCCATTCCCTCAGGTGAGAGAAAAAATCTTCAGCTATGAGGAATCAGGTTTAATTCACTGAGAGGTCATTTTTGCTGCACACCATCTTTTCCATCACAAGCCTTTTTTTCAATCATCATAATTAAAAGGAATGTGGGCAAAAAGCAGCCCCACAGTAGCCAACGAGCACAAGTTGATACAGCACAATGCGAAGAGGCCCTTTGTAACCTGCAGTGATGCTATACAACATGACCACAACCTGTTAGCTGCTTGGAAGTCCAGTAGAGTGGAGATGTGGCAACAAAGGGCTTAACTGTATGTGGCTGCAGGCTGCAGACTACCACCTGCCTATAACATTTATTGTATGTAAGATTTCAAAAGTGCAGCCACCTGGATTTCATTTATCTGAAATGACTGCTGACCACATTTTCAGTTGCTAAACTGTTTTGCATGTCAAACAAATAACCTTGAGAACAAGGTATTTTAAAGAAGCATTTCTCTTCAGGAGCACAGTGATTCATATTAACATTTTAATTAAAATAGACGAAATTTTGCTGATGCAAATAAGTGAACATGTATTTCATATCAGAGTGTAATATGAAGCAAAGGCTTGCTCACATACCAATTAGAACATTGTTGTGTTTACACTAATCTGAAATCAGGCTAACAGAATAAGGAAGAGTTGGCAAGAAGCAGAAATCTATTTAGATTTATTAGGAAATGCCAACACTTTTCAAAATAATAATAAAACAAGTTAGTCAAGGTATTGTTTTGCAGGAATATGCTTAATCGAAACATTTTGCATTATCTGAAGAGGGATCTTCTTCAATGGATCTATGCTATTCTCCTCAAGTTATTTTTCCATAAACTTTCTCAATCACGCAGGACAGAAATCCAAAGGTACAGATAGAAGGGAAGTAAGAACATGGGGTCCAGAAAAGAAACCAGAGTTCCAGTGCACAAAATTTACATGTGTTTGGTTGTAGGTTCAAGATCGGGTTACCTATTATGATAGAGAGGGGTCGTTCATTTCTTCACTCTCATTATCCTAATTTTAGTCTATGAAGTTTATATGCACTAGCCATGATAATTGAAATTAATGGATTTTAATGTTGTAAGCCACTTAGAGAGCCCTGTTAAGCTATTCAGAGGCATATAAATTTAAAAACAAACAAATACCACATCAAATGGCAGATTAAAGCAATATATGGTAGCCTCCCAGAGGATACTATAGATTTAGTATAGATTTTAGCTGTAATATTAGGTGCACTGGAGTAGAATGCCTTTGTGAATACATCAACAGACAATGCAAAGAAAGTGGCATCTAACCTGTCATCTACCTTTAACTTTAATTATGCACAGGATGTAAAGTACACATAAGGTTGCAAGTCTAGGAATAATAGGAAACCATCTTAGAAAATGACTTTGAAAAGCAATCTGGAACTATTTTTACAAAAACAAGACTGCCTTGTTAAGCCATTCAAATGATAGACAATAGCTAACATTCTGTCTTGGAGAGAATCTAAAATAATTTCTTTATCCTCTTGAAGCTGTGTTCTATACCTGTACTGATTATGCATAACTATGAAGAATCAACTTCATCATTAATAGATTTTCTCTGTGTGGAAATCAGTATACCTGCCTGCTTAGGGGTGGTTTTCTCACAGTTACCAGAAAATGTAGGGTTGAGAGGAAGGGTGTGCTACTCCTTCTCATATGCAGGGAACTCGGTGGATTCAGGATTTGTGCTCCTTCCTTTTCTTCATCAAATACTGGGTAGATGTGTGCTCAATTTGCCTGCTGGATTGGGCTAAGGATCACCATTGCCCATTTCCTACCAAGTGACTGAGGAATGAAAGGCAAGCTCTCTGGCCCATTTCAAAACACTTTGTTTTCCTTTCAATAGGTGAAGAAGCCTGAAGAAATATTCATCCGGTTTCATAGTTTAATACGAATTTGACGAGACAGCCAAATGCCCTCCAAACTAGAAACTATGTTCCTGTTATAGCTAAGTCATAAAAGCAACATAGTTCAATATACTTACGAAGAACAGACAAATCATATCAGTGCATGAATCCTTCCAACACCATTTGACTGATCTTTCCTCAAAGGCTATTTTTCTCTTAAAGGACTGGGCCCCAGAACTCACACCAGGCTGCAGTATGTGCCTTTCTTTGCATTAATGCCACCATCATATTTACAACAACACAAGAAACATCATAAACACTTTGCATTTTTGGTGTTACTGATTGAGAACAGACTTTTCATTCTTTTCAAGCACAGCACCTTTCCTTTGAGACTCTGGTCGAAGATGCATTCAGTCATCTTTGCCAGCTATTTTGTCTGCTACACTTCAAGACCCAAATCCTTTGTATGTTCTTGATTCCCATGATTCCGAAAGCTCTGTGGGCCCATTGTCTCTTAAATCAGAATGGCTATGGTAAGCAATCAATTGTTTTAAAGCTGCATCAACAGCACCCAACAATAAGAACTGGGTTGCTGCACAAATGTATTTCAAACAGAGGCTAGATTTTTATCATGCTACCCTTTATTCCATGGCTCTATTATAAAAACCCTGCTTGAACTGTAGAAGTAACTGTATTTCTAACAGTTCACGATATGTCCATCTAATAGGTGTATCATCTCAGATCATGGAACATGTTGTCAAAAAGATTAGAACTAAAGCTTACATTACATGGTATCTGTTTTGCCTTGACAATTCTACCAACAAGTTGCCAGTTACACTTTAAGTACTTCTTAAATAAGTACTGAGAAAAAGATTTTATACATTGTTAAGAACACAGGATTCTTCTTTTATAGTAATCATAAACTGACAAACAGAATGTGTTTAAATACATTAGTGTTCTATGGATAAACCTCCACATTTTTCTTTTCTTAACGTAAAAGTAACTGATCACACGTTCTTACAGCAGTGATTAGGAAATCACTGCTTGAACAAAAATGATTACAAGAATTCTTAAGAAATATAAAGAATTGTTATGCTGAAGAAGAGCAGTCATTAGCTATCCTATGAAGATTTTATGGTATACTATCAATTTGAATTATCCAGCAGAAACTTGGAGTCAAAGCTACAGAGACTGTCTTTAATTAGAAGAAACTTGTACAGTTGCAAAGGGCACTTTCACTTGTCTGACTCCCTCTGATATTCCTCAAAGAACTCAGTTTTTATTAGGAAAAATGTCACAGTGGTAGCCAATAGAGGGAAGAATTACTTTTTCCTGACCTAGATGTAAAGTACTTAGTCTGTAAAACGATTTTAAAGTGACACATGGCTCTGGATTTTATATCCCAGGTAAATGCCACTTTATGCTCATTAGTTTAGTTGATGGTTTCACCTTAATGGAACCTTGTACAACTTGCCACATGAAGACAAGTTGTGTGGATGGCCAAGTCAAAAATACATACATGTTTTTACATTTTCAAACAATGACCAAAAGCAAAAGGCTTATGGTTTAGCCTGCAGAAGGAAGTACCAAGACAATGTGTAAGTATTGCTGAATCCATCTAAGCTGTTTTTAAAGTAAAGAAAACTCCTGCCAAAAGACAGGTGTCCACCACTTTGTGAACTTAGGAGTTTTTCCTCACAGACAGCATATATGGTGCTTTATTGCCAAAAGAATGTGAAACAGGTGCTTTTGGTAACTGGTGATAAGTGAAGGACATGCAGACAGATGTGGAAAAAGCAACATGGCTCTCAGTGCAAAATCTGCACCAAAAGTACAAGGAAGTAATACCTCTTACAGTCTGCGATGGTTCTATAAAAGATGTAATCTACTGCTACTTTACTTCCTTTAAAGTAAAGGTCCTTCCTATATTTAACTCCTAACCTTGATTTGCTAGAATATGTTCTTATGTAAAATAGTCACTTACTTTGGGGAGGAATCAGATGTTTCACCACTGCTACGGCAAACATTACCAAAGTTTCATAATATGTTTATCTTGTAGAGAACAAAAAATCACAAGAAACCAAAAGCAATGTAAGTCTAGTTTTGCAGCCAGAGGCTGAATTATCGTACATACCACACAGCAGTACACAATCAAGAGTGCAATGCCCCACAAGAATAGGGCTGTATACAGGGCAATTGATAAAGGAAAGCAATATTTATTTTATTTATTTTCCAATGTATAGCCTGCCTTTTACCTACAAAGAGCTCAAGGCAGCTTACATCATTCTCCTCCTCCATCTTATCCCCACAACAACCCTGTGAGGTAGGTTGGGATGAGAGTCTGTGACTGAACCAAAGTCACCCAGTTGGCTCCATGGCTGAGCAGGGACTCGAACCCAGATCATCTGAGTCCCAGTCGCACATTCTTCACCACTACACCACACTGGCTCTCCACACATGTTGTGTCCATAGCATTCATTGCACCATCCACATAATGTCGATGCAATGAAGAAGTGAAACGTTTCACCAAGTATCCAGATGCCAGCTCACTGTACTACTTGAAAACAATGGATTTGGGACATCTTGTTCATAACATGCTTAATACTTGATAATATCAAACAGGGATTTGCATCTGAGATAGCCTAGCACAGTTTTACTTTCCCTTGCGTCAGCTGCCAGTCAGTAAGCAAACGAGTACAAAGAAATCAAGTCTGGCCCATGCATCCATCAATCAGATCTCAGAAGCAGACAGGGTAGATACATACTGCACCTATTTACATAAGCAGTTTGCTAGTAATAAAGCATATGTTTGTGATCCAACAAATGCTGAATCAGTTGCAAATCAGTTATACAAATCTGTAAGCCGCAAGGAGACTTAGATTCAGCACCAGTTGGATTCTTTTTGCACCAGACTGTTAAACATTTATGTCAGCTTTACAGAGATAGTCTGAAGTACAATGGAGCTATTAACAATAATATAATTTTGAATATTAATAGATATGAGCTTATTAAGTGACTTATAATTCAGCTACTGGGATGCTAATGTGTTTTCAGAAGTGAAATACCTTGACATCTGAGATAATTGTCAACCTCCCATAATAAACAGCACTCTATTATCTTCATCTGTGTTAAGGGAATGTTAATATACCTTTCAAAACAATTAATTCAATACTAACGGTGACTGAGGCAACTCATTCTTCCCTTTATTCTTGTACCACTAGTTAACAGGTGATTTTAATTGCCACAGTAATCACATGTAATGAAGACTGAAACTATTTTTGATTAAATAAGATTTGCATTGAATTTGCTGGAGAAAAATTTGCTGTTCTTTAACAGCTATAGTCATTAGTGCTTTTCTCACATTCTGTTTATATCCATGCAGTATAAGAAATTTAATAAGCACACTGTTAGTGTTCAACTGCATCTCAATAAATGTCACTCCTGGCATATGAGCAGAAAGAATGTATGTTTCTACCAAAGCAAATAATAGTCAATAGTTTTTCATGTTTTCAACATCTTCGCCATAATTAAAACAACTATAAACTTGTAGGTGGTAGGCTCATCTCAACTTGGGACTATGGTTCTCCCCATACCACACCCCATCAATCGTTTCACTCAATTACATGCATACCATAACCATCTAAAAATTGTGTGTATGAAAACCTCAGTGCATTATCAAAATTAACCTCTTAAGATTGAACAATCCAAATCTGGAGAATGCTGGAAGTTGTCAATTTTCCCCGTTCTATATATGCATAAAGTTTTCTTATTGCTTTGTAAAGTATAAAGCAATAAGAAAACAACTAATTGTATTATGTAAGATAACTTCAGCATGGAGATTCACATTAGAGTTGGTGTATGTACTGGCAATACATGAAGTTCTAATCGAGGATAAAGAAAGACAAAGGGCAGCAGTAAAACTTTATGAGAAAGTAAACTAATCACAGTCATCAAATAAAACAACATGTCCAAAGTGTTTCCAAAGAGGATAATAAAATTGAAAATCATCTCCATCAGAAGCACTTAAAAATTTAACAAGGACAAAGTAGGATTTACCCGAGAGTGACCAAGACAAGCTGCTTTTGAACATAATTTGTTCACATTGTGGTTGGTACTTTCTCAAGGTAAAACATCACAGGCAAACTGGTCAAGATTTGACTCTGTTAGGAACCTTAGTCTTAAAATGGAAAAGGTTTGATTATGCAGCAATGTAACCAGGTTCCAAAAAGGATAACATGTCAGAATATACTCAATATCCTTGGGAAAGATAAAATGAACAGAAGTCTATGTTTTGCTAAAGGCAATAAAATAACAAAAGTTAGGAAACTGGCCACAGGGTGAATGTGATGCTTTCACTCCATTTTTTCAGAATTTGAACTGAAGTCTTGAGTCAAACAACACACCCCAAACTGCTTTTTATAATATTAGGGTTGCATGATATCTTCCAAATAATAAAAAGGTCACTTCAACTTACAGTGCTTTTAATTTAAGAAAGATCTAATTGGTTCAGATCCTAAACAGTTCTACTACCTTGATTGATTTTAATTATATGGTTTGTTCTGCTATACCGCTAATATACCTTGACATATTATGTAATATTTCTCAAAAGAGAGTACTGTTATCTTTGCTAGGACTGAATCCCATCAAATTTACTCAGTGGGTAGAAAAGACAAGTCAAGTACACACTGAGCATGTGTTTTGTGTTTTGTGTTTGAGATGGATTAAGCTCTTCCGTGCACAAAACTGAAATTAAACTACATGGCAAAGTAACTCCCATTCAATCTAATTCATATCTGTGCCATATCTTTCCTCTGTTCCAGGATGTAGAATAAAGCATATGTTTAAACAGTCTTCTGGAATTCTGCAAAGAACAGATGTTAGAGGCCTATTTATTCTTCCTCTCCTTTCTTACTTACACCCTCTCTTATTTAATGCCCAAACTTACCATATAGTATCATTTCAGTTAACTAGCAAGCTCAATATACACCTTGCTTTATCATATCCAACTGTCAATCTGTGAAGGTCACAAAGACTCAGAGAGAGAGAGAGAGAGAGAGAGAGAGAGAGAGAATGAGAGAGAGAGGGAGAGAGAGAGCGAGCGCGCGCGCATCCATGTGCCATGGGGAACCTTCAAGCTGCGGAAGAATGATATTAACTGCCACACTAATTTCTACAGTTTACATAAGGATGATAGAATAATAAAGTTTGTTTCCAAATGAGAATACACTAAAAATTAACTATCCCCAAAGAAAACAAGTCAATAACTTTACATATATGCCTATATATACACAAAGGTTGGGGTGTGTGTTTACATATCTCTCCCATCTAAACACACACACACACACACAGTATGAGAGAGAGAGAGAGCGCGCGCGCACGAACATGAGAACATGGAATAATACCAGTAACAAAAGAACATTACAACACAGAGTAAAAAAATCTGGAAATACTGTCTTTGTTTATTTACCTCCAATAAAGCCACTAAGTACTTTTATTACCTCAGGAGTTCCAGAATTAATCAATGTCTTTATCCATACATATTATTAGTGCAAATGCCATCTTACCTTTATTCATGTCAATCAGTTGCTTCTTCTTTTGCTGCCTTTCCAGTTTCTCACGTTCTGCTTTCTCTTTCGCAAGTTTGGCTCGTTTAATCTTCTCCTCCAACTCTCTTCTCTTGTTGTTTTCTTTCAGTGCCTCCTGCATTAGAAATGTGGAAAGCAGGATTCATCCATTACTTATGCACAACAAATTGAAGGAACCTTGTTCGTGTACACTCTTGACTTGCATTTTAGTTGCCTGGAGAAAAACTCATACCACCTTTGAAAGTAACAGGCAAATAACTGGATTTTTTAAAAAGAAATAAAAATCTTTCTGTACCTTTCAGTCTGATACATTTTTTACTTGTATACAAGGCAAGACCAGCATATCCAGATGGGGGAAAATAAGAAATATCTATGTTGCAGAACTGCAAAAGAATTATATACCAGACACAAAACCAAGCATCCTTATCCAGTTTGGATAAACTGAATCATTAAGTTACGAATTATGCTGTGTACACTCAGATAACTCTATTATAGCATGCTTTTAAAGGAAACAAAAAAGTAGCATTTCATACTTACAACACGTACAACTTCTCAGCCCTAAGTTTTTAAAGTAATAGGAAATTTGAAAAAGTTTTACAGTGCAACTTTTTCTCTTCAATAAACATTGACATTCGATACAGAATTTCATGTCTTTTCCTGTTGAGATCCTGTTGACAGTTTTCATAATCAGTTTACATCCAGATTGTGTCTAATGATCTTACAAGTTAATTTTAATTTCAGTTCATAATATAATGATACACTTTGTAATGTTGGTTGCCTAGTATTCTGAAGAAATTCAAACTAGCTAGTGAAACTAAACTGCTCATATACAACACCCTTCCAAAAGGGTGTGCCTTTGAGTTCTTTAAAGCAGCAGTTGGCTGTCATTTCAATAATTCAACTTGTTCTCTCTTATGAGCTTTGAACTAATGTGAATACTCATGAGTAAAACTCTATTTTTTTAAAAAAAACAACAAACCTGTCTACTTCAACAACTTCATTTTTTCACTAGAGTTTTTATAAATGCTTCATCCCTTTACAAATTTCTATCTCTCCAACTTTTTATAAGGTCCTATTATGTAGTAAGGGCAACTCTGAAGCAAATTTTGCTTTAAAAATATTGCAAGACAAATCAGCCATCTCTGGTCATTTGTCAAAGCAGTTTTTGGTTGCTTTGTCCAGCACAACTCAGGAAGACTTATGTCGCTGCTGCTGCAATAGATTTATGTATTTGTCAGTCAGACAGTATAGGAAAAAGTAAGAGATTTTCTAGAGAAAATAGAAAGCAAAATGGTGCAGATGAAATACTGGGTTGTAAATCAATTAAATTTAATTGTTCAGATAAACCAAAATCTAGCAAAAACATGTTAAAAGGTTTACATTACTCGATTCTATTAGCAGGCAGGCAATGCTGAATATAAAAGTTACAATTCCTGTGAATACTTGGTCAATCTGTTCAGAAAATCAAGGACTCCATTAATTTTGATGGCATATGAATTCATTCCCCTTAATTTCCATCAAGATGATTAAGACTAATATCTAGATTCAGAATGTGCCTATAATGCTGAGAGGCTAGGAATGTGAATGCATTTGTTAGTGTGAATGTTTATTCTGCAACAGAGAAATCCTAAAGCCCCTCAGCAGCATCTACAGGGACATAGGATGATGAACATTTTGATTTTTGGAACCAAGGTCATAAAGGAACTCCAACCCCAGAAATGGGCCTCTGTATGCAGATCTTACTCACTGTTGGCACAGAAAGAACCATATAAGCTTCTTCTCTGAGGTTGTAAGAACAATCCTGAAGAAGAGTTCAGGGGTGGGGAGGGGAGGAGACTGTTGCTGCTAAAATACACTGTACTGTAGTGGCATCTTAGCCTGTTTTCCTCTACCTCTAAGATGCCACAGCTGGATTACCAAATTCAGCCATCTTGATGCTTACAGGAGCAGCATGGAAGGAATCTTTTTCCATATTCTTGCACAGGATGAGCATATTCCATCAAGTTCCCAGAGCTATGGCCCTCCCTAACTTAGAGAACATTAAGTACTTTCTTCAAAACAGGTGTTTGTTTTCTAGCATCTAATGTTAATTGTTGATTTTCTTTTTCTGGGAATAACAACTTTGCCCCAAATGTAGATAACTTTCTTCTACAGTTTTTAGGAACTACTGCAAATTTAGAAGCTTTAAACTCAGCTCAGTGAGGGATTTTTCACTTAGTTTAGTTCTGGGAAACTAGTTTTGAATGGGCACTCAGATATTTCATATGAATGAGTAAATTAATTCACCTTACAATCTAAATTGCCATATTTCATAAACAGATAAAGGGTGCTATATTTCTGATAACATACTTTGTCTTTATGCTGAAAGAATTGTAAGTATCTGTTAACTTTGTTTTTAACTTGGCTTGTTTTAGGAAACATAAAATCCAGTTTGGCAACATCTGGACATAACAACAAACTATATCATTGTTAAGTTTCAAGTCATCACCAACTCCTAGGAACCCTATGCATGAATGCCCTCCAAGATGTCAAGTTTGATATTAGCTCTGATCAGCTTTTGCAAACTCAAGGCCATCAGTTCCTTTATGGAGTCAAACCATCTCATATTTAGTCTTCCTCGCCTTCTGCCTTTGACATTCCCTAGCATTATGGTCCTCTCCAGTGAGTTTTGCTTTCTCATGATGTGCCAAAAGTATGACAGCTTAATTTTTTCCATTTTAGCTTCCAAGGAAAGTTCTGGCATGATCTGATCAAGGACCTACTTGCTCATCTGTCTGCTTTTCCAGGGGTATTTAAAAAACAAAAGCAAATGTTTCTGATCTCTTCTTACAGCCATGTTGAGCCCAACAATTGTTCATTAAACTAGAGTGCATTTTTAAATATGAAGCTTCATTCATGTACCACTAAATCATCATATATTTTATATGTGAATGAGGCCAATGTCAGGGCATCCATAGAGGAGAGGAGAAAAATACTTCTCCTCAAGTCATGGCAGGGGTACAGTGTCACCAGAGCTGCTCTAGCTATCTTCTATGTCTCCTGAGTTTTTTGCTATGGTGGCTGAACACAGTGCTGGGAACAGCTAGTGGAAGCGTCTTCACAGGTGTGCACAGTATGTTAAAGACTGCAGTAACAAGTGCTGCATGCTTGGAGGGAGTGATTGCAGATGAAACACAACAGACCATCCATACTTTTCATCTCAGGGGATTCACAATTTCAGGACCAACCAGGAGGTATCGTGCATGCCTATGTTGATCTTATTTTATCTCTATCTCTTTTCTAGGACCAAACAAGGCAGTTTTCAAAATGCTCACGAGGAAGTAAGTTCAATAAATGCATGGAAACCAGCAAGGCCACCTATTTTAGAATTTGTACTGGATGTTGTGGTCCAACTCCAGTGCTGCAGGATGCCTAACAGCTTGTAGCCAGATCCAAGAGTGGTCTGGAACATTTTGGCCTCATGAGCCTGGGGACTGTCAGAATCAGTGAAAGCCTATCTTTGACAGTGTCCCCATGGGACTGCAGGGGGAGTTACCCCTGTCTGTCTGGCAGCTTCTCTGTGAAAACCAAACAGGTGGAGGGCCGATATTGGAGGTGACACATAGGTTGAAGGGTCAACACAGGAAGGCCAAAAGGAGATGCCCTATTTGGACAGAGCTTTTATTGAGGGGGTACATTCTCTTGACAGTTAGCTGGTCAGGAAAGAGCACTATTGTGGTCACACCTTCACTCTTCAGCAGATGTCCAGGCTAGAAGAAAGGAACATACTTATTATCACCACCTCCCCCTGCCCCAATCCTCACTTTCTGGACTTTCTACTCTCAGATCCTCTTGAAACATTCTTTGCATGAGCTCTCCTTCCAATTTGGACTCATGTGCTTTTAACAAGGTATTTTTAAGAGGTGGCCATGAAAAGTAGTGCTATATTATTCACAGAATGTGAATCCTTATTTATTATAGATTATAGTAGGCATGTCATGAGCAGAACCGGCTGGAGCTGGGGGTCAGACTAGATGGCCCAGGAGGCTGCTTCTGACTCACTCTGTCACTTCATTGTTAATAGTATGTAGTAGGCACAGGGGTTAAACTGATCTGATCCTCTACATATGTGGAATTCTTGAGGTCTTTTTTGAGAACCATATCTTTGCTTGCCTGGGAAGGTTTATCCCATGAATCATTCAAGGCTTTGCCCCGTAATGTGAGCGGCAGATATTATAATGGGGAAATCTCTGACACAGTTACTAGTTCTTGCTTTGAATCATGGTGGAACTGCTTCTCAACCCTACAGCTAATACTCACCAGCTATCTATTTCCTGAGAAATGAAATCACCAAAACTTTACCATGAAAATTGGTACAGTAACAAAGCATCAATGGCTTGGAGTATCCTGTTTTAAAAAGTCACTCTGTGTGCTTGAAGAATTGGGCCAATAACATAGTGTAGGAACACCACCTTAGTTCCAAAACAGAGGAGGAGGGTGAGATGACACAGAAGGCAATAAAGCCAATTAAAGCCATACAGGACAAAGCTAAATTCTGGTATGCCTACAAAATAGTAACTGCAGGTAACCATATGCTATAGCATTGTAGTATATATTGGACAAAATACTGCAGATTATGACTTAGATCCAAACATTTCCTGCCTTTCATTGAATTTTGCACTAAGAAAGGAGGGAAAGGCAGAAAATCTAAATAGTAGTATTTTCACAGTAGTATTTACTGAAATGTAAAACTTGGCCTAAAATTGCATAGTATCTCATAAGGGTTTTTTTCTATGGTGAAGATCTTTCTGTTTCCATCATAAAAGAGAGGTGCATGCATGGGTGCATGAGAGAGAAAGAGAGAGAGAATCATTTTGCCATACCTAGGACATTTCCCCTTGTAAAGAAAGAACTTTAAAAAATACCAAAGTGATGGATTTCATTCCGTACAGGGAAAGGAGAGATGTATGAGAGAGGTCAAGTGGGCATGTTTCATGTGGCAGGGTTTACCTTAAAAGAAATGTTTTAAACAGATGAAGTCTCCTGATAAAAATTTCCCCTTATATCAGGATGCTAGGAGAAAAGAGTATAGATTAAAAATCAAAGGACCACAACAAGTATGGAGAGATGATGGGAGCCCTTTTTGTGCAGGAAAAGATAATGAACAAATAGAACTGTTCAGTAGACAAGGTTTTTGAGGCTACAATACTGGCTCATTTAGACAACAATTATATGTAATTGGTTAAGGGTGAGAAGGGATTACTAACACTACAAAGTGCTATGTGAGTGAGCATTTGATGTTCAAAAAAGGCAACACACTGATGTGTTCTTAAATTTTAACTATTTGTCAAATAAAAATAAAGGTAATTTTAATGAATAAAATAAGCAGAATCACAAGAGAAGCTAAAGACCAAATATAAATACACATTAGTTCTTTATGTAAAATCTGATATCTAGTGTGAGTTTGGCTGAAGAAAGAATTTATTTTGTTTAGGAGAGTGGTTTCATGGCCGCATTCATACATCATGAATACGTTACCCTGTGAATAAGCTTTGTATTGTGGGTTGCTTGACCCATTTAGCAAAGTCTGTTGTTGCATGCCGACAAATTGACTCTGACTTACGGTGACCGTATAAATGAAGCTCTTGCTTTGTGCAATCAAGCCATCCAGTAGCTGCCCTTCCTCTTCTTTGGCTGCCTTCAACTTCCCCTAGCATGATTGTCTTCTCCAGCAAGTCTTGATTTCTCATAATGTGCCCAAAGCACAACAGCGTCAGATTTTTCCCTTTTGCTTCCACAGAAAGCTCTGGAGTTGATCTGGCACCCACTCATTTGTCCTTCCATCCAGTCCAGAGTATTCAGAAAGCTCTGCTCCAGTGCCACGTTTCAAGTGCATTGGTGTTTATTCTGTCACCTTCCTTCACTGCCCAGCTTTCACACCCATGCAATGATGATGATTGGGAATGCAACAGTGCGGATGATCTTGGCCTTGTTCTCCAGTGAAACATCACTGTAATTGATTACCTTTTCTATTTCTTTCACTGCTGCCCTTCCAAGTCTGAAGTAGTGAGGGAGGGCCCCTTTTTGCACATTATAGTGTATCAAGATAGATTCATCGGATTCAGAGGTAGAAGTCTAAGGGCAAATGTGGGCAGAAGACTTGGCAGCTTCAAGGTTACGTAGTAAAGATTTTCAGGCAGAGCATGAGAATCAACCCAACTTGCAAATTTCAGAGCTATGGGGAAAAGATAGAGGACTTCCTTGATGCAGTCATGAGATGGCGGGCAAAGTGAGCAGATCCATTGTGAAGTGTCTGGTGCTCCTCAAGTGGCAGGAACTGCCCTGAAGGTGGTGTCAGAAACTGTCCTTGGTATCAATATCTGTAAAGACGTTGACCCCAAAGCAAGGATGGTGGAAGCAAGGTTGTGTTAATGTCCAGATGACCAAAAGGCTATAGCTGTAGGTAGGCAACCTGCCTTTCTTCATACTCTCTGTGCATCGCACACACGGATGATTAGCAAGCTGATTTAACTGCTGCAAGACCATGTCGTCCTTGCAACAAAGAAGAAAGGGTGGTACTGACAAAGAAGCACACTGTGTGGTCTCAGTCATCTAGACTATGATGCTTCATAAAAGTTGAAGGCTGCTGCTCAGCACAATTCAAATAAAGGTACACATCTGCCAGACACCAGTGAAACTGCAAGAACCCTGGTGGAATGAAACGTCTCTTTCACAGCAAGTGTGACTATAGCCAGTCCATGTGCTAGAGTAATATTGTGAACTATGATGTGTAGCACTGAATTGAAACTGACAAGCTCCTGCATTTTCCCCAATAGCACAGGAGCGATTGTAGCTTTGGATGATGACAGGAATCCATCTTTCTATAATATGGGGACAAAATATGGATTCATGAAGTCAAACCTGCAAGCAACTGGTCTCTTGGTGTCCAGGTAACAACCTTCACATCCCTGGGAAATATTGCAGCCATTCCTCCTTTTATTTGTGATTAGAGACAGTTTGCAAGTGAGATTTTCAGTGCTGTGGAAAGAAGGAAGGAAGGATCCCTCATTTTCCTACTATGCAAATAGAAGGCTCAAAATGTGCTCCAGCCCCACCTTTCTTCTCAGATTTTCTCTACACTTGTTTTAAAAGATGTTTCCTGCCTTTTGTTTCCTGAATCTTCTTTTGAGACTGTCACTGGAGGATTTATAACATTAACATTAACTTTGACAACCTAGACAAGCCTTACTTACAAGGGATTTGGGAAGTTTAAAAATACAACGGATTGGGAGCACTGTACCGTTTTCCAATCATGAAGGAAATGCTTTAGACTTGATATCTTCCAGTAGGCAAATTGGGTAAAATGCACATATTAATTATTGTTTTTGTCATAGTCACCTACTTTCCTTAGTATGACAAAATTAAAAGGTCGTTTTTCCCTCCTTGCAAAACTGCTCTACCTCTGTCAGGTTGGATGGGCACCGGTGGTGAACAGCAACTTTAAATCCAGAAACTGATTCTCAGTCAGGTAGAGATCAGGCCATTCTAGGATGTTTAGGTTCTAGTTTTTGAACCACTCTTGTGTCACTCCAGGTTTGTCCTGCTGGAAGGTGAATTCCCATCACAATCCCAGGTCCCTTGCAGACTGAAACAGGGTTCCCCCTAGAATCGCCATGTAGTGGTTTCATCCATCTTGGCCTCCATACTGACCAGGCTTCCCAGCCCTTACGTGATGCTGCCATGCTTCGCCTTGAGGAGGGAGTTGTCAAGGCAAGAGACACTGTTGGCTTAGTGACTCATAGAGTGTTCTGCAGCAAAGACAACAAGTTCAATTTTGGTCTCGTGAACCCAAAGACCATGTTTTTGCTGTGTCTCCCACATGCCTTTTTGCAAACTCCAAAGAGGCTTTCCAAAAATGGCATTTATTTTTGCCACTCTTCTATAAAGCCCAGCTTTGCAGACCACTGGATGATAGCTGTTCCATGGACAGTTTTCCCATGTCTCCCGTTCCTTCGGAGTCACCACTGGCCTCTTGATTCTTCTCTACTGATACACTCAGTCACTGAGTTACAGGGCGTGGCTTCCTCTAGGCAGAATTATGGATGAGGTACATTCTTCCCATTCTATGATAATGGATGTAACTGTACTCTGGTGTTTATAATTTGGGATTTTCTTTTAATTGCCCACCTCCCATTGATACTTCTGACCAGCTTGTACCAGAATTGCACTGATAGTTCCTTAAACTCTGTTTAGCTATTTTTACCTTCCAGAAACAGGAGCGTGTGGTTCTGGAACTGGATGCACAGGCAGACTCCGATTATTTATATTATGTGGCTTCCTGCTGCAGTGGGTTGCATCAAAAACTCATTTAGACATGTCACAATAAAAAGGGAGAATATTTCTGCAACCAGCAAAGACCATTTTATTTTTCTTTACTTCAGTTTTGTAAATAAAAAATAAAAATATTGTGTACCTTCACAATATTAAGTATTTTATATCTGTCAAGTGAACACCAATTAAATCCTTGTTCACTACAAGTTGTGACACAATAAATGTAGAAAAGTCAAAGAGGGGTGAACACTTTTGGGAGGTGCTGCATGTGAGTAACGGGAGTAATGTGAGTGCTTAGTGTCATAACCCAATTTGGGCTCCTTCTCAGTGAACTAATGTTACAAAAGCTATTATATCTATTATGACTGGAAATGTTCTCCTTAACTGGCACCTCCAGTTAAAAGGAACAGCTATCTGTGACTCTTTCCCTAGTGCTTTTCAACCCATTGCCAATCAGATAGACAATACTTAGGCAAAGAGCCAAACCTAGTATAAAACAGCTTAAACTGGATGGCGGAGCTTTATGTTGGGACAATCCTACGCTTAAATTTATGAATATTTTAAACCTTCTCTGGCAAGCACAGGCATTCAGAGCAACCATTACATTAACTCTGTTCCTATATGGCACAACGTTTTTTCCATGTGACTTCAGGCAAACATACCCAACTGTCAGGAAAGGACAAGACGAATTCATTCACATTCAAAGCATCCATGATGGACAAACTATGTAAGGAGCAGTGACATGAGAGCTGCAAAAATAGACTGAGAACAAGAGTCATTCCCCATGAAGGCAGGTGGCTTGAAGAATAAGAATGAGAGCCTGGAAAAAAAACTGCAGATAAAATGCAGTAAGTTGAACAGACCAGTATTTTCTTCATTTACTGAAAAGGTGCAGATTTTCTTGCTACAGCGAGACTCCTAAATTTTGATGCTGGCAAGCCATTAACTTATATTATGAGAACTGCATTACAACACTGACAGCCATAGTGGATTGACTCGAATTTTATATTGTAGTAATGCTTTACTATTTAATATCCCTGCAGCTGAAATGGACAAACTTCCTCCTGCAAAGTTACCCTAAAGCAAATCCTCCGTATGTTGATTGACTCACACTCGATGTCTGCCGTTGACATAAAACAGCAGTTCGGTTGTGGAATGTGTTTCACAGAAGTCCATCTGTCGGCATTGCCCACTGATAAACTAGCTGCTTCAGCCTGGATGTTTATTGCACATTTAACTCTAGGATGGTAGGTGCATTTTTATTTCTTTGTCATATCCCGATGAAACCCAGAATGGAAATTTTACTCAATAAAAATTACTGTAAGAAATGCTAAATACACAGAGAGAGAGAGAGTGAATGAATTCAGTCAGCTGGGTCAGGACAGGCAGACAAAAAAGGCAATGTGCCTAAAACAACAAGTGGGAAGAAAGGCCAGCTGGGATGGAAGCTGTTTGATCCCTAACATACCAGCTGCAGGAGGTGTTTCACTCCAGTCCCTCCCTTGCATGTTGTTGTTGCTAGTCGCAAAGTCATGTCCGACCCATCACGACCCCATGGACAACATTCCTCCAGGCCTTCCTGTCCTCCACCAGCCCCAAAGGCAGGGATAGCTATCAAGTAGCCTTGGATAAAAGCTTTATCGTAGAAAGCACTGTCATTCAGAATTCAAATCCCTTTTGCTGGTTCTCCAAGATTTCAACAACCTTTCATGTTTACTAATCCTAAGTTTTCCTTACATTTTACTTATTTAATCAATTTAAAGCTTACCTCTTCAAAAGTAGTTCCTATAGGTATGTTCTAAGGGTAACTTTATGCAATTATTTACTTTTTGGATTTTCTTTGAAAGTGATCCAAGCTGTATTGTAGTCATGTTGCTGATTAATACTTAAGCTAGCCCTTCCAATTAATTCCACCCAACTCACTCTGTCCCACAACAATTTTTTTTTTTTTTTAAGGAGTGTGATGTTTGCAACTTGCTGATTGGTATGGCAAGAGAACTGTCTGGATAACTGTCTTCATGAATTATCTACTGATCCATGGGAATAAGCTCAACGTATCATGCACAAGCTTACTAATATAAGGGGGAAGGCTGATGAGACCAATTCTGTGATAGGCTGATCATCAAAAGGAAAATCCATATATTATTCTGCCATAGGAGGAGACAACTAGGGATTAAATGAGTCAAAATTCCCATATTTAGAAGTTTTGGTTAGGAGGAAATTTCTTATTTTCAAGACTCTATCATAGAACACTTGGGAGGAGACACTGAGATATATGTAACTTTATATAGGAACACAGACAACATAATTCTCTATGCAATGATGTCCCTTCCCAAGACAAAAATCATCATTTTGTCTTGGGAGTATAAAACTAAACTCTGGTGATAAAATCTATACTGGAGGCATACTTGTACATTCAGATACTATCCAAGATATGAGAATCAACAGATTACATTCATATCCGAGATATGAGAATCAACAGATTACAAAACAGCAAGAAAAAACAAAAGAAAAGAAACAAGATAGACTCTGTCTGGAGTAGCAAGACTTTTTGTACTGAAGGAAGGAAACCAGTTTGATGATAATCAATACCTGTAGCAGCTCACAAAGCAACTAAGAAAGGTCAGAACCTGTACTCTCTGCACAGCCTTCTTTATAACTTCCTTCCTTCTTGCTGCTTACAAATAGTGTGATAATAACTTATTTATAGGGAACACTTTGCTGGAAAATCATACTTGAAGAGAAACTGCAAGACCCAAATGGATTTTTTGTTTCAAGTCGCTGGTAATGCTTTGATCACAAAAACGGAAGTTAGTTTTCTTCCATCATTGATTGTTTGGGATTTTAAAAACCTACAAAATCTTCCATATATCATAGTAACTTTTGAAAAGCCAGAATATGCCACTGGGAAACAATTCCAACATTTGACACATTTTATTTTTAGCCATGCAAGGAATGGTGTGGTATCTATGAAATCCTTTTAAAGATTGTCTATTTTTAAAGCAATTTTATCAGCTTCTGAAGCTTTATTTAATTAAAACTATCATTAAATATGAACTATTGTTACAGAACATCTGTTTTCTCTGTTACTTACTTAACATTTACATGGCGTGGGGAGACCATTTTGTGTTGCATGCCTTTATTACAAGCCTTAAGATTAAAACAAACTAGCAAAAACATTTTGCGGAAATTAGTCAGTTATAGTGTCTATTTCCACCATCCAATCAGAAACTCCAATTAAGTTTTTTTAATGCAATAATTTTAATGTCCATGCAAAACACACTGACTTCATACACATAAGGAGAACTATTCATATCTGTGTTTACAGACTTCTTTTCTTATGTGTGTTTCTCATGTACAATACAGACTGTATACTAGGCCAAGCTATGGTCACCTGATTTCAAAGTGGAAGAGGCCTATGTCATTAGGGCTCCCTATTCACTACAACCTTTATTCTGAACTTTATAGGAGTTATTCATGATACTCCATGTCAGTGGACCTATTTTGGAGATAAAGTTCAGCACCATAGCTAGCTCCTACAACGCCAAAAATAAAAGCTGATGAAAAGCCTGCTAACATAGACACCAGTCTTCCCGTCTTCAAAGTAACTTTATCAATGGAATAGGAAATAGGAAAGGAATATGCCCGATTAGGTATCCAAATGTAAAATATAGTGTTCTGATCTGAACAATGAACGTATGCAACTGATTCTGCTAATTTCAATAAAGAGACTTCCTAAAGTGGTAGTGATTGCATTACACAAGGAAGCCCTTGTGCACCTTCTACTATTCAGGCTTATAAATCAAGTCTGGCTCAACCTACTTTGGACATTCCCATATGGATTTCTGGCTTCAACTCTTAACTGGAAAAGATTCAAACATGGAAATATTTTGTGTCTATCTCCTTTGTGGGTAACGTGGTTATATATCCTGAAATGCATATAGAATCAATTGAATGGAAAGCTGCATTTTTGAAAACCAATCAGAATTTTGCAAAAGCCCAATGCAAATTTGTTGTGGAATATGTGCAGATCATTTGTTTGTGAACCATATTACCTGTTCTCCCCCTAAAAACAAAAGATTTGTGCAGACACTACTCTTTGATGTATGTCCTATAGAAATTTCCTCCCTGAAATCCAAATCATCTGAGTCTTCACAAGATAAGCACATTCAGTAACATAAGGAAACATGACATCTGGAACTGGCATGGGAAACATTGCTAGGTGAGTAGGAAAAGACACCAGTCGATACTAAGCTAAATCTACTTTAGCACATAATTAATCTGCCACTTCTAGAAGGAATTTTGTTTCTGACTTATGTCTTGCCTGTATAATACTGTAGCATTTACCCTAAATTCCTAAGGCATCAACATAGCCAGAATTTATCCACTTTCTATACAATTGTAAAGTGTAACTAGATTTTTCATTCTATCTAGCTCAACACAGATAACTGTGCAATCTAGCCTCTATGAACAGAATAAACAAGTCACAGTCTCTATTTACAGATAAGAAGAAAGGTATACCATATAAGTTAATTAACTGGAAATTATTTCTGTATGCTTCTTTACAACAACCCAGTTACGTCTCAATGACAAGACACAGCTGTGCTTCTAACATGGTGATGGCATGGGAAAGAATTACAAATAGATTGTACCAAGGTAGTAAGAAGAGTTAAACAGGATCGTAGGTACATGTTACCTACAAACTAGTGATCTTATTCTTACAGATGTGCTAAATACGTACTAATGTAATTTCAAGTACCTCAAATTTTCATAGCTTGATTTCAATTTAATGCCATGTTTACATAGAAAAGTGAAGGCATAGAAAACAAGTACACTTAATTTTGGAAATGATTCTACTTCACTGTAAATGTGTTATAGCAGTGATTTCTTAGTACAGAAAATCTCTAAAAATGCATTAGATAGAGGTTTGTTTTAACCTGTGAAATGTCTTACAATTTCCTGTCATTGAGAGTTTATAATAAAATAAAACTTGATGTAGTAAAGTTAGCCAGAGAACTATTTGCAGCCTTGGAGCACACAAAACGCTGATAGTTACTCAACAGATTAAGGCTTGCTGCTGGCAATATGGATCCGTGCACTACAAACTGTATGCTGAATGGCTGAGTAGTATTGATAATCCTAGGCAATTTGAATACTCCCTGAAGGTAAGCATCATATTATGCCCATATGTTTTTTTCACCCATTCCTCGTGTTACAGTTAATTACAACAACCCACAGGCAGCCACTGGGAAAGACATCAGCAAGAAACCAATTTAAGGGGGCGTGGGGGGAGGGGGGCTTTCTTTTACAAGTATTTTTATCCATGTGCATGCGACATCAGCAGAACATGTTAAAAAGAAATGCAAGCTGAAATCTATCTATGGGTATAGCTTTCCATATCAAGCCCCACCCAAGCCATGTCTGAGAGTTAGGTACCATCAGAAATGGAGTGGGATGCAGCATGGAAGGCAGCTGGTGGAAGAGAGACCTGATGGAAATCCGAACCTTCCTTCGTCCCTTTGTAAAAGCAGAAGTGCTTATATTTTTGCAAGTAGCTCTTGGGGCCGAACGCCAACCATTCTTCCGTTCCTGCAAGTAAGAGCAGTGCCCTGCCATGCGTTTAGTGGGAAAACATGCGGTGCAATCAAATTCATGCACAAATCTTGTTAGGGCTTTTACTGTGCTTAAGTGAAGATTAGGAATGTGAAAATTACATTTTAAATGTTCATAAGATGGTATCACTAAATAGTTCATTACTATCACCCAAATCATAGGCATCTGAATATTTATACAGCTTTTATAGAAGAGATGAGGAAGTTGTTTCAGTCCAAAGGCTACAATCCTTTTGGGAACCTTACGGAAGTCACATGCCAGAGGTAAGCACCCACTAGAGAAATGGGGTGGGATCATCTAACACTTTTTCATACATGTACATTCTCACACATTTTCACATACATCCACATTTCTGATGTACAAACACATGCATGCTCCACCACCCCCAAAGTAGAGTTATTGAAAAGTTTCCGCTGAAACCAATTGCAATCTAGGGATGGGTTTTGGATGGGGTTCAGCATTCAGTCAGCACTGGCCCCCACGGAAAAAATAGGCCTCAAAAAATCATCCAAAGGAAAGGCCACGGGCCACAAGGGGGGGGGGGGTCCCACATAGTGGACTTATCCCAGTCAATTTATAAATTTAAATGCTTTCCTTCATGCACACTTCAAAACAGAATACATGACAGTTTATGAACACAATATAAATATGTATGTAGATTCCATGCTCAATTTTTAGGGAAAAAATTAGGATATTGCGTAGCAGGCCAAAAATATTAATTCCATCTAGTGACTGGTTTCCATTAATACTCTACCTACTGTACAAAATGTATAAGAGGATGTACTAAGAAAACAACACAATTGTTAAAAAAAACCCAGCATATTAAAGAAATACACGGGAGAGGCAGAATATTGGTTAGTTTTTACTTACCAAGAAGAGTGTCCGGAATGCACTAAGATCTCCGAAGAATTCCTCAACACTCACAGTTTTGGGATCAAATGAGAAATAGTCTCCCAGATTGTCATATAACTTGGTCATGTTGTTGTGCATGTTGGACAACTTTTCATACTGTTCTCGGGCACTCTTAGCAAAGCTGTACCTTAAAGTTAAGGATCTTTCGAAGAAACAGGTGGCAAAGCAACAGAAAAGTGTTTGACTGCTTACCACTTGAAAGGTAGCATCCTCCAAGTTAGTTATGGCCTTTGATTACTAATGATTTAACAGAAGATACTTTAAATATTTGCATATGCTTCAAGATGAAAAGCTTCCCCAGGTCCAAACTTACCCTTTTCCAGAAAGGCCCAATGAGCCTTCGGAAGAGAAGAATCCTTGTGTTTCTTGCTTGCTTGACCCAATTGTGCTTCCTTCACAACTGCTGGTTGTTTAAGTGTAACAATGTGATGTCTCTTCCTCGGAGGTGATCCCAATCCATGTGCAGAACACTAAAACGCTGGCGTTAGGAAGCATCAGTCTAAAGATGAACAAGTCAGGCAGCAGGATGTTAGACTGAAACATGACCAGTGCAAAAGCATTTTTACGCATGGGACGTGGAGCAAGCTTTTCTGCTTATCGTAATGATTTTCACATTACAGGACTAAACTAAGAATGCAAAAATATAAATAAAATTTTAACAAGAACAGGGGAAAGCAAACACAGTAAGTTCACAACTGCCAAATCGGCATACTCAAAAGCAAACCCGCTGCTGTGAGCAGGTCACTTCCCTCCTTCCCTACCTTTCAACAGATCAAAACAAGGCCTCGGAAGTGCACTTCTTTTATTAATAAACTGATTACAGCAGAGTAGCAATCAAAGGAGTGTTCTTGAGATGTGGGAGAGGTTGAATCCAAGCTGAAAATTCCCTTCCTTTCAGGAAAGCTTCCTGCTCTATCCTCTGGGGATGGGGGGTGTTCCAGCTGATTAAGGACTAGATGGATGGAATGCTGGACACTTACCTGCTCACTTTACCTGCATCTCCTGACTGGGTTAAAAAGATCTGTTTCTATCTCCTGCCCCACAGCTCTGAAAGAGTTCCCTGTCTTTCCCAGGCAGGCTAGTTCTCACAATCCATCTGGGAAACATCACCAGATAACTCTGAAACTTAAAAGCCCCCATTGCCCCTCGGCCCTCCACCTCCTGCTCAGCCCTGGAAGAGCCCAACTGGGTGACTTTGGCCAGTCACACTCTCAGCCCAAACTGCCTCACAGGGTTGTTGCCATGGAGATAAGATTTAGACAAAGAAGAGAGTGATGGAAGTCGCTTTGAATTCCCTGTGAAAGTGGTGGGATATAAATCTAACGAATAAATAAAAGAAATAATATCAAAATCAATTACAAGATTGTCTGCTGTGTAAGATAATTCATTTTACCCATAAAGGTGGAACTACTTAGCATTACTCTGAAGAACCATGCAAGAAACCAAGGAATGGCCTTCCCTGGCCCCTTCCAACTCTACTGTTCTATCAATCTATGAACTTCTACAGCAGCTTTCTGGTCCTAGTTTAAATGGATACACTAAACACATATGTATTTGAATATGCAGAGTTCTGTGGGCTCAGTCCTACATATAAATTATGTGGGATATACAATTTATATTTGCTGGTAGCATACACATCAGGTAACCCCAAGTCCTTAATTATGTGCAGGCACCAGATGCTAAGCATGCAGAACTTCTCAAACATTTCATTATTGCTATTATTTTCTAGCTAGTTTATTTTTGTTTGCTTATGGTGACATGCCCAAAAAACATTCTGATGTTTTTCCTATCATGTTTTCTCAGTAGCTGCCCAGGCATGAGCCAGGTAGGGGGCGAAAGGTGAAGTCCAGGTAGTTCAGAATTAAGCTCCCAGCATTCCTGAGAATTGGCCATGTTGGCAGGGTCTTCTGGGAGCCAAAGTCTGAACCAGAAGGAGGTCTACCATCTGCCACCCCACATTAGACCAGTGTTGTGGAGCTGCTCAAGGTTTTAGGAATGGATTAGTAAACAAAGAAACTAAGCATCAGAAAAAGCCCTACAGCATAACACTAATCAATGGGATACAATAATAGACTAATTCTATCCATATTTACTCAGAAGCAAGTTTTGATTTCAGTGGGACTTAGCCCCTACCATGAAAACTTACTGAAGATTTCTGCATGATGCACATCTCTCACTTTAAAAAAAATCCAGCAAGAATGTACCCACAGGAAATCGGGCTAGTACCATCACAAAAAAAAAAAAAAAAAAAAAAAAAAATCAGGTACAAATAAAAGACAATGTACATGGACAATTAAGGGTATTAAATCCCCATAATCCTATGAAGCGGCATCTCTGTAGCTGCTTGCAAGCACCACAAGAGAAGCCTCACATGTAAAAGACAGAACAATGAAATCTCTGCTTAAAATGTTGCTAAGGACCTAATCCTAACAAAACTAACCCGGAGTCAGAATAAAAGCAGTGCATGTCTGAAAAGAAGCTTACACAATTAAATGGGAAAAGAGGACATTAGCCATAGTGATCAATGTTTCACAGGACCTTGTTTAGTCCTACTGACTGAATATCACTTTCCCTTCTGTTTAACAAACTTAAAATTATGCAAGGGACACATAACATTGTTCCAAGTGCTACTGTTCAGTGACAGTGAGCGCACTGTACCTTTTTATTAGTAACTGAAGAGGACTGGAAATCAACCCAAGATCTACTTGACCTTCACAATAGCTTTAGTTACAAACTATGTAATTGTCACCTGAAGTGGAAGGAAGCAATTTCATTCAGAAGTTAAACTTCTACAGCAATGTGAATACAACTAAAGGTTAACATTTTATTAAATGAATAATTAAGGCATATATTCCCATTTCTTTTACTTCAGATTCAATAAGTGTTTCATTTATTTAAAAAGGATTCCAAAAAATGTAAGTTACGTAAGTTTCTTAGGCTATGGCGGGGTTGCACAACGCTATTACAGCTGTAGCACCAAACAAGTTAATATATGCAGTACCCACAATCAAGGCAAATTGTCCAGTGGCATATTTTTCTAGGCACCTCCATATTTCTGCCAACATTAGCCTAGAGAGTACAGCAAAGATTTAGGGTCAATTTTCTACCTCATTGTGTCTACACAGCTGATTACAGAATGCATTATATAGAGAAACATACACACCAGATGAATGGACAGATTCATGTACATGGCTCATGTATTTATATTAAGGTATGAGCCAGGGTTGTGTTCTCATAAATGTGAGGTATTTATTTATTTAAAACATTTTTACCCTGTCCTTCCTGATGAAACGTCTCAGGACAACTTACAATAATTAAAAACAGTAATGATACTAAAATTATAGTCAAAAATAATAGTTGTTGTTGTTGTTAGTCACGAACTCACATCCAACCCATCACAACCGCATGGGACAACATTCCGCCAGGCCTTTCTCTCCTCCACCATCCCCCAGAGTCCACTTAAGTTCACGCCAACTGCTTCAGTGACTCCATCTAGCCACCTCATTTTCTGCCGTCCCCTTCTTCTTTTGCCATTTATTGTTCCCAGCATTAGGCTCTTCTCCAGGGAGTCCTTCCTTCTCATTAGGTGGCCAAAGTATTTGAGTTTCATCTTCAGGATCTGGCCTTCTAAAGAGCAGTCAGTGTTGATCTCCTCTTGGGCTGACCAGTTTGATCGTCTTGCAGTCCAAGGGACTTGCAGGAGTCTCCTCCAGCACCACAATCCAAAGACCTCAATCCTTTGGTGCTCACCCTTCTTTATGGTCCAACTTTCACAGCCATACATTGCAACTGGGAAAACCATTGTGTTGACTATATGCATTTTTGTTGGGCAGGGTGATGTCTCTGCATTTTAGTATGCTGTCTAGATTTGCCATAGCTTTCCTCCCCAGGAGCAAGCATCTTTTAATTTCTTGGCTGTTGTCCCCGTCTGTGGTTATCTTGGAGCCCAGGAAAATAAAATCCATCACTACTTCCATTTCTTCCCCATCTATTTGCCAGGAAGTGATAGGACCAGATGCCATGATCTTAGTTTTCTTAATGCTGAGTTTCAAGACAACTTCTGCGCTCTCCTCCTTCACCTGAATCAAGATGCTCTTTAGTTCCTCTTCACTTTCTGCCATTAGAGTGGTATTATCTGCATATCTGAGGTTGTTGATATTTCTTCTGGCAATCTTAATTCCAACTGGTGATTCATCTAGCCCTGCCTTTCTCATGATGTGCTCTGCATATAAATAGGGTGACAGTATACAGCCTTGCCGAACTCCTTTCTCAAATTTGAACCAATCAGTGGTTCCATGTCCAGTTCTCACCGTTGCTTCTTGACCCGCATATAGGTTTCTCAAGAGACAAATAAGATGGTCTGGTACTCCCATCTCTTTAAGAACTTGCCACAATTTGTTGTGATCCACACAATTAAAGGCCTTAGCATAGTCAATGAAGCAGAAGCAGATGTTTTTCTGGAACTCTCTAGCTTTCTCCATGGTCCAGCGTATGTTGGCAATTTGATATCTAGTTCCACTGCCTCTTCGAAATCCTGCCTGTACGTAATCTTGCCACCTCTTCTTAATCTCTTCTGCCTCTGTTAGGTCCCTGCCATTTTGGTCCTTTATCATTCCCATCTTTGCATGAAACGTTCTCTTCATATCTCCAAATTTCTCCAAATAGGATCTCTGGTCATCCCTATTCTATTGCCTTTTTCTATTTCTTTGCACTGTTCATTTAAGAAGGTATTCTTATCTCTTCTAGATATTCTCTGGAATTCTGCATTCAGTTGAGTGTATCTTTCTCTTTCTCCCTTGCCTTTCGCTTCCCCCCCTTCTTTCCTTAGCTATTTGTAAAGCTTCCTCAGACAGCCATTTTGCTTTCTTGCATTTCTTTTTCTTTGGGATAGTTTTAGTTGCTGCCTCTTGTACAATGTTGCGAACCTCCGTCCATAGTTCTTCAGGCACTCTCTATCAGATCTAATTCCTTAAATCTATTTTTCACCTCTACTGTATTTTCATCATGGATACGATTTAGGTCATACCTGAGTGGCCTAATGCTTTCCCCTACTTTCTTCAATTTAAGCCTAAAGTTTGCAAACAAGCTCATGATCTGAGCCACAGTCAGCTCCTGGTCTTGTTTTTACTGACTGTATAGAGCTTCTCCATCTTTGGCTGAAGAGCACATCCGCAATGGAATGTCCTTTCGGCTTTGACCCAGTTGCTTCATTCTTTCTGGCGCTACTAGTACTAGCCCTCTGCTCTTCCCCAGTAGCATATTGGACACCTTCCGACATGAGGGGCTCATCTTCTGGCATCATATCTTTTTGCCTTTTGGTACTGTTCTTGGGGTTTTCATGGCAAGGGTACTGGAGTGGGTTGCCATTTCTTTCTCCAGTGGATCACCTTTTGTCAGAGCTCTCTGCTTTGACCTGTCTGTTTTGGGTGGCCCTGTATGGCGTAGCTCATAGCTTCACTGAGGTACACAAGCCCCTTTGCCATGACAAGGCAGTGATCCATGAAGGGGCAACAATAATAGTACAATGATTAAAACAATAAATAACAAGCAATAAATAAGTAACAGTCATAATTCCACAACACTAAAGAAAGAACAATGCAACTTTAATCTTAAATCTTAAAATGTCTAAAATCCTTAATTCTTAAAATGATGACTAAATGACAAGGGCTTTACCTGGTGCCAAAAAGAGTATAAAGATGGTGCCAGGCAAACCTCTCTGGGGAGTACATTCCACAGTCTGGGAACCACTGCAGAGAAGGCATCTAATCCAGCATTCTGTTCACTCTGTGGCTAGCTAGGTCCCTATGGGTATTGCTAGTATCCTCTCCCATTCATGGCATACTACGTATGTTACTGAAGGTAAGTTACAGCCATCGTGAGAAGTAGCTAGCTGTGTTCTGCATAAACTGTTGTCTAAAAGAAAATGGCAGCATCTCTTAAAACATTAGAAAAATAATGCAACAGACATTTAGTGTTATGTTATTTTAACCTGAAGAATAATACTGAGTCATTTTAAAATGGGACTTGGGAGAGACACTTCCCTAAATTTTAGGTTTTCAGAAAAGAAAAAGAGAAAGGAAACATGGAACTAGTTCCACTTGATTATATATGTTCTGAATTTGTATTTCCTCAGAACAGCAGCTTACCTTACCTTCTATCATGCCTAGATCCTGGGATGTTTTCAAAAGAACTTTAGAATGTAGTGCTAAGCTGTCCTGCTTCTGTTCAAATCTATCCCACACAATCTACACCACAGTGGTTGCTAGACTAACAGTGGAATGATGAGTGTTGCTCTGAACTCTCTGTAGGAAGAGTAAAAGAAAAGGAATGAACTGCAGCATAGATGTAATATTTTAAGGGAAGCATATGGGTGGTAAGGCTTGCTTAACTGTAGTCATTTTGCTCACTCTGCTATTTTTAAACTATGCCTATATATGATGTTAGAAGCAAGAACAAAAAAAGCTAAACCTTATATACATGACAAGGTAGGAAACACTGGAGAAGATCATCATGCTAGGGAAAGTCAAAGACAGAAAATGAAGAGGAAGATGGAATATGAGGCAGATTAATAAAGGAAGCCACATCCTTGCATTTAAACAAGAGATGGTCAGGGCTGTGAAAGACAGGAGATTCCGGAGGGCCTTATTTCATAGGGTTGCCATAAGTCAGAAACAACTTCATGACACGTAACAAAAATATGTGATTTTGCACCATGAAGCAGTTGCCCTACTCTTGCCCTGAAGTGCTTCTGGTTTGCTTTGAAGGCTAATTTATGCATGTTCAAAGGGTTTAGCTATTAAATAATTATTCTTCTGTTTTGATGCTTTATTACTGTTACCTGCTTTGAACTTTTAAAGGAATGGTAGCACATAGGTTTTGTTTTTTGTTTCCTGTATAAAATAAAGTAAGCAACCAATTTATATCTGCTTGATAGATAATGAGGAATACAGAGGAGGAATTGCAGGGGTTTTACAACTGTTACAAAGTTGCTCTAGGTAAACAGGTGTTGTTATATGGCCAGTTGTGACATTTTGTAATCCACACTAATAAAAACTGATAGCTGAATTTGTTGTTTGTGCTTGTGTGTCATAAATGGCCAGTCTTTACATATTATCTCTATTATGAACATAACTGGCCTCTGAAGTAGCTAGCCAAGCATCATTATAAAAGTACCCAAAGCTAAATGGTTCTGTTTGCACAGTACACTTCCACTTTCTTATGGCAGTTCCCTAAGTAGACGATAACTGGTTGCATTTTCTCACTGTGACACTACTCACAGTGTCTTTCAAAGTATTAGCTGATGGAAATACTAGTAACAGTAAATGGCCATGTTGGTTTAAAAATCACAAGAGTGAAAACAGATCTTTAAGGCAGGCATTGAGATTCATGCACACCTTTATGATATTACTATTCTACCATTAGTAATCCATCATCCATTAAATATAATAGAAATCTACTGCGCTTCTAATTGGACAAGGAACAAATGTTGCTTGAAAGCTGTAAAGCTTAACAACATGGCTACACGCTCAAAACAGCTTGCTTATTTCTGAGCTCATCTGTGAATTCAACCTCACATCTTTCATATGGATATAATTATATAGACCAACCTCACATCATTGTTATCACTAAAGCAGCATAGTGAAACAGTTCAAGCACTCTAAACATGAACTATATAAATGTAGCTATTATTGATATAATGTTCAGTATGTCAGCAAATAAACAAGCAATTCCATTCATGTCCCTTCCCAGGGTATCCTATGAAGCTATGAAAAAGATATCTTAGTTGCCCCAACCCTAATGCAAGAACTCGTTGGATGACATAAAAAACACATATTTTCTATGTAAACAAAAAAAGATACTTGCAATGCATATGGAGTAAGCGTGAAGAATGAAAATGGTCAAAGGGAGAACCGTTTCTGCCATGTGCATAAAACTGATCCAGACATTATGCAGAAAATGTATATAAAGATGTTCTTTTCAACCTAGTGTTAATTAGCATGGCTGCCCATGTGGTTGGTCCCCAGATGTGTGTCCTTTGCATAGTTGTCATTTGAGGTATTTGTTGCAAGTATGCATTGCAGTTTGGAATGTTACCACCTGTTTAAAGTGGATTGGGAAGCCTTACTGAACTGACTACAGGAGAGCAATTGTTTATCTGGAAGTAACAAATTTCAAAAAAAAAATTGGAACAAATGCCTCCCAATTGAGTTATAGTGACTAAACTGGATTAAGTCAGGATGCACAAACTTCAGGTTGTCAGAGCCAGCATAAGGGAATTTGACTGAAACTCAGGAGATGCGGGTTTAATTACCTCTTTGGTAATGAAGCTCCCTGGGGTATTATGGGGTCACTCACCAACTCTTTCCCTAAGCTATCTCACAGGGTTCTTATAAAAATAACATGGAGGTACAAAGAAGCTGCCTTGTGCCCTTTAAGTGCTGAAACTTGCTATATTTCATTCTTTTGTGGACTCTTTACTGCTCATCAAATGCTCTGAGTTTAAGCAATGCTTGAACATTCCTCAACAAAGCTTCTAAGTCTCAACTTGTACCCAGATCTGTGAAATACACTTGCAATTAATCCAGGATAAAGTAATATGTTGATGATGATGATGATGATGATGAGGAGGAGGAGGAGGAGGAGGAGGAGGAGGGGCCTTGGAAACAATATAGGCTACGGTGGTTAAGGACTGTTTTTCTGAAATGCAACATGCATTCAAATATAAATGCTAAATCAGAGAAATATTTGCTTTCTCATGCAGCAGCCAAGATTCATGCCTGCTCATTGAGAATCTGAGAGCTCCTGAATATTAATGTACAGGTAACTCCACCAAGTGGGTTCAGATTAATAGCAAAGAAAAGTACACAAATGACTAGGCAACCAGGTACAGAATGATCCCTGCTGACAACTTAAAATGAGAGTGACTAGCAAGGAAAGGCTGTGATTAGAGATTAAGGAGGGATCTGCTTTCAACAACAGCAGTAAAAACAGACAGGCGCAGCATATACCCCCCTTTCAAATATATCGCTCAACCAACTCAAACTATGATCTGACATAATGATGAATCTCTTTTTGCAACAGCCATAATTGTGTTCAGTATAATATTATTGATTCCACACTGATTTAAAACATATTTTGGCTATGAAGGGACTCTAGGCAAATATAGGCAAGAACAGGAAGGGTCACAAAGACGTTCAAGAACTGCAGAAGAGATGTAAATCACAAAGCCCTTGTGTAAGAAACCATCCGGAGTAACACCAAGGGGCACCTTGTAACAAGCCACAATGCTTCAGAGAGGATTCTGAAATAATTATTCTTTCAAGGTCCAAGCATGGTTCCAACTCAGATATTGGCCTCTCGTGCCCTTGCCAAAACTGGTTTCTTGCCAATATTCCCCAAGCAGCTGACCAAATTCTGGCCTTATTTTCCAAACACCTGTACTTCCCAGCTTTCCCTGGCTGTTTCTCAGTGTAGGTTTAGCTCAGAGCTCTTGCTAAAACTTCCATGATAGTTGCTCTGTGGTGTCAAACAAAAAGTGACAAATTTTATAGTGATGTTATAGTGATGTTTTATAATGTTTTAATAATTAATGTTTTATAGTAGTTTTATATTTATTGTATTCAAGCCCTGAGTGCTTGAAGCAATAGGACGGGGTAAAAATGCATGTAATAAATAAATAAATTCTCACAAAGCCAAAATACCATTCTAATTTTTTTTCAAGGCTATATACCATGTTTAAGGGGCCTACACCATACATTTATTGCTTACTGTATACAGTACATGTATACCTCATAAGGGTAACATAAATGTACGCCATTTAGATTCTCTTACCAACTGCATTAGTAAGATTTTTAAATGAAAATAAACACCAAGTAGTGCCTCCAACATGTAATTTAGAAAAATTTGTCTTGCAGGAAGGCCTGATGGCAATTGAACAGGGCCCTCCTTCTGGTTCCTAATGGCTCCCAAAGGAAAGGTCACTGTACGCTGTGACAAATTGCTTTCACGTTGATACTGTTTGTTTCCTCTTTGACTCTTCTGTTGCAACATGACAAATGAAACTCCCACAGTGCCAGAACAGAAGAGACTAAGGCTTCCATGAAGGAAGAAGTCTTTTTTTTCCAATTTATATCCTGCCTTTTTCCTACAAAGGGCTCAAGGCAGCTTACATCTCCTCCTCCATCTTATCCCCAACAACAGCCCTGCACGGTAGGTTGGGCTGAGAGTCTGTGACTGGCCCAAAGTCACCCAGTCGGCTCCATGGCTGAGCGGGGACTCGAACCCAGATCCTCTGAGTCCCAGTCCCACGCTCTTAACCACTGCATCACACTGGCTCTCAGCCTTGAGCCTGGAATGAAACCATCCACATTATAAAGGTTACATTTGCTCCACCCATGCATTGATTACTCATAAGAAAGCACTGGGGTTTAATGGAAATCACACCAAACTCAGTGCTGCTTAATTCTGACTGCATAGGTTCACACTATTAATTATATAGTTATAATAATTAAGCCCAGACAATTAACTACATCCAATTTAGTTGACTGCTTACATACAGGCATACTTTTCTATAGTTACCTCAGGTTCTCCACTGGTTCATGCACAAAGGAGCAGACATGTCCTGATAAGCCATCTGAGGGCCAATCTCATAATATGAGCTTGCCTGGCATCATTCACTGCTGCCCGAGTGCTAATAAGGCAAGCTTGCATCCTTTTCTTTCCCCTTAACAGACCCCAAAAGATGTTGATTAGCAGATAAGACATAACTTTGGAAGCAGCTGACATTAACTTTGGAAGCAACTATGCACACATATGGTTCACTCTTGCAACACATGAGACTCCATGCCAAGCACAAGAAATAACAAGGAAATGAGCTGCTAAGTTCATAGTAAACATTCCGATATTAGAACTTGATGTCAAATTAGTGCCATCCCAAACTGGAGAGCTGCCAGCGGGTTTACTGAAGCTGGGAGAAACTTTCATTTCCTCTCCAATATGGAGTAGTCACAAAACATATGAAGGGGAAAAACATGATTACAATAAATGCCACATGACTGATCAGGAAAATAATTTGATCCAGCCGACTGCACAACAATTTGGCTATTTACGAACAATGCTGGTTTTCAATATAACCGGTGGTCTGCAATCAAAGAGGAAACCACTCCTCCTAAAGTTTAGAGACTTACAGGTCCATGAAGCATAGCAGAAAGACAGAAATAAATAGAAAATCCAATAGTACCCACACAAGCAATTCCCACCAGCAAGTTAAAATACTGTGTGCATTATCAATCTGTAAAATTAAGGCACTCTGACAAACTTGTGTATCTGTCTAATAATTAAGAGTGGCTCAGAAGCCAGGTTAAAACAATTACTAGTTCATACAAATATACATAATTCAGGGAAGTGGAACCACTTGTTCATCTACAACCTCCCACATTCGCCCAGATAAATGAGGTTTCTATATTTTGAAGTAAGTGGAGCCTTTTATATTGCAGGGATCAAGAGCTGATTGAAGGTCAATGCAAATTTAACATCCAATTGCCCCTAACTAGCATTTGAAGATCGGACTCAGGTTTTGCCGTAACCAAGATCAATGAAAGCTAGATGCAAAACATTTGTGGAATAATCAACTTGGAAGGGGGAAGGAGCAAGAGGGCTGCAGTGTGAAATCCCAAGGTTCTTCCTGATTTCTACCCTTACTTAATAGCCAGTGAACTGGTTTTCTTTCCCATTTGCCACCAGTACATATGTGTAAGGATAGTGTGTGCTTACCACCTTATTAAAAATAAAGAAGTTGGAGGTAAAGGAGCATCCCCAACAGAGAGTGGATTAAACAGATTTATTTCAATCGTACTTGCTTTTGAATATTCTATGGTAATTGCATGTATTGAAAATTGAATGGGTGAGAATTAACACCTCACCTTGCTGCCATTTTTTTAGTTTTCATATGTTCAATATAATTGGTAATCACTTATGTGTGTAAAAAGATAGTAACCAAGCTCTGGAGTGTTTTTAAGAAAGGGGTGAAAACCTGAAGCCTGGATTCGAAAAGCCCTCTGCAAGGTATCAGTTCACATTTCCAGCCCAAACGATCTATCCATTTCCCATAGTGGCTGGTAGGTGGTGGAGGGTGATGGCTTTGCCATATTTTTGGCTTTGGCCCTGCTGCCTCCCTGTATGTGGTCCCCAATACTATATGTGACACCTGAAAACACATAAACCAAGCATTGCCAAGCATTTCAGGGAGAAAATCACTCAGGTTCATCACGAGCTGAACTCCACTAGTGACTCAGAGGTTTCTGGGGAGATACCAATGCCGCCATCAGGTCCAAAATTAATGGATGGATTTCAGTTAATCAGGCCTGATGATGTGAACAAGGTGCTTGGACGAGTACATCCCACCACTTGCCTATTGGACCCTTGCCCATCTTGGTTAATTAACAATGTCAAGCACGGGATTGGGATCTGGATCTTGGAAGTGATTAACGCTTCTCTGAGGGAGGGTCGGGTACCTGCCCTTTAAAGGAGGCGGTAGTCTGACCAGTCCTGAAGAAAGCATCATTGGATCCAGAGATGGCCACTAATTATAGACCAGTGGCCAACATCCCATTTTTGGGCAAGGTGTTGGAGCGGGTGGTGGCGGGACAACTCCAAGCTCTCTTGGATGAAACTGATTATCTGGACCCATTTCAGTCTGGCTTCAGACCTGGGTATGGTACTGAATCTGCCTTGGTCGCCCTGTACGATGACCTGTGCAGGGAGAAGGACAGGGGGAGTGCGTCCCTGTTGGTTCTACTGGACCTCTCAGCGGCTTTCGATACCATCG
>NW_025335549.1:8112291-8180632 GCF_004798865.1 Varanus komodoensis | reverse complement strand
ATCCCATTTTTGGGCAAGGTGTTGGAGCGGGTGGTGGCGGGACAACTCCAAGCTCTCTTGGATGAAACTGATTATCTGGACCCATTTCAGTCTGGCTTCAGACCTGGGTATGGTACTGAATCTGCCTTGGTCGCCCTGTACGATGACCTGTGCAGGGAGAAGGACAGGGGGAGTGCGTCCCTGTTGGTTCTTCTGGACCTTTCAGCGGCTTTCGATACCATCAACGATGGTACCCTTCTGGATAGGCTAGTGGGGTTGGGGGTCGGACGCACTGCTTTGCAGTGGTTCTGCCCCTATCTCAATGGCCGATTCCAGAAGGTGGTGCTGGGGGACTATGGCTCTGCGCCATGGCAGCTACGCCATGGAGTACCGCAGGGATCCATTTTGTCCCCTTTGCTGTTTAACGTCTACATGAAACTGCTGGGAGAGGTCATCAGGAGGTGTGGGCTGTGGAATCATCAGTACACTGATGATACCCAGCTCTGCCTCTCGTTTTCCACCAATCCAGGTGAGGCAGTGGCTGTGCCTGGCTGAGGTAATGGGCTGGATGAGGGCCAATAAACTGAAGCTCAATCCAGACAAGACAGACGTCCTGTTGGCTGGCGGATTGGGCTTTGGGGAGGGTGAATTGAACCTAGTCCTGAATGGGGTTGCACTCCCTCTTAGGGACAAGGTCCACAGCTTGGGAGTGCTCCTCGACCCAGAGCTTTCACTGGAAGCTCAGGTGACAGCGGTGGCAAGGAGCGCTTTCTTTCAGCTTCGGCTGATCCATCAGCTGCGCCCCTACCTGGAGAACGACTGCCTGGCGACAGTGACACACACGTTGGTGACTTCCTGACTTGACTTCTGTAACGCGCTCTACGTTGGGCTGCTCTTGAAGATGGTCTGGATACTTCAATTGGTTCAAAATAGAGCTGCCAGGCTTCTGACGGGGACTGGGCATTATGTTCACATGACTCCAGTCCTCCGTCAGCTTCACTGGCTTCCCATTGAAGTCTGGGCCCAATTCAAGGTGTTGGTGATGACCTATAAAGCCCTAAACAGCTTGGGTCCTGGTTACCTGAAGGAGCGCTTACGTCCATATATGCCCACCCACCCCTTTTGATCAGCAGGAGAGGCCCTTCTCCGGGAACCCTCCGTGAAGGAAATTAAGAGGGTAAGTACTCGGAGGAGGGCTTTCTCTGTGGTGGCGCCCAATCTATGGAATGCGCTCCCCAGAGAGGTCCGCCTGGCGCCGTCGTTATTTGTTTTTCGGCTCCAGGCAAAGACCTTTTTATTCAAATGTCATTTTAACTGTTAATACTATTTATTTCATTCTTCGGCCAGGGCAACTTATTTTATATTGTAAACTTGTTTTATATTTTATTGTATTATATTTTAATTGATATATTTGTGAGCTGCCCCGAGGCTTTGGCAAATTGGGCGGCATAGAAATTTTCTAAATAAACAAACAAACAAACAAACCACTAGGAGTAACAGTTGCAGAGTCAATAGTCTTAACGGATACTCGAGACGAGGCATAAGCAAGTTCTATTGCAGGGTGTCCAAACTGAGGCTCACAAGCCACATGTGGCTCTCTGAGTTTATTTTGCAGTTGCTGCTCAGCAACTGCAGGCTCCCACTTGCCACTCGAGTGCCTGCCAGATACAGTACAAGGTGTTGGTAATTACCTTTAATGCCCTTCATGGCTTGGGTCCAAAATACCTTCAGGAGCAACCTTTAGCATACATTCTGTCTTGCCAGCTGGGAATAATTTTCTGAAGTCAGCTTCAGCAAATTATGATGTAAGATTACATCAACTACTCATACAAGCTTTTCAGTCATTGCCACTACACTGTGGAAGGGTTTGCTAAGAGAAATGCACCTGATATCCCAGAGTGCCACCTTTAAGAGTGAGGTAAAGATGTATCTCTTCCAACAGACCTTCCTGGATTAGTTCTCATATCAGTTTCACTTAATATGTTATTTTTAGTCAATTTTAAACACTGGTAGTTTTAATTTCCTGTAAACTGGCCATAGCCTATGGGAATGAGGTGGTATATAAATATTCAAATACATACCTACATATCAGGAGGACAAACCTTAGCAGCATTATCCTGCCAGACTTGGCCAATTCAATTATGACCTTATCAAAGAAACACTGTAGTGTTCAATCTATTGGAAATATCATATTTTGCTGAACTGTGAAATCTGTGATTCCTCCCAAAATTGATAACAATGAACCATTCTACTGATTGGGCAAAATGAGATGTTCCAGTTCATTTGTCTATTCTTGAGATCCTATGTATCATGTTTATTTACCAATAATAAATATTTACATGCATGAATTATAGGCCAATATAATTGTCCAGCCTCAATCAATACTTCCAAATACTACAGGTAGCTCTGCAGCTGTAAAAGCAGTAGAATCCAGCCTAGATTCTAACAAATGTTTTAGTAGTGTATATTGCTATGCAGCCAGAGCTGGCAAATCTTAATTGTAAAGCTTCTGGTATTTCAGAATTTTAATTTTATTTAAAAATAACTTCTAATACCAAAATTAGTGATATTATTTAATAAAATGCTACACTAGGGTGGATACCAGACACTTCAAAACTGTCTCAGATCATTGTGTTTCCCAAACAGGTCAAAGATCAACATAAAGTTGGGTCATATAGACCCAGTTCACTGATGAATATTGATCATACATTGCAGCTATCTATATGACTTCTAGATTAAATACATTTATTCCCAGTTTTAGTCATCAAAATCAATCCAATTTATTCCATCTATACAATTATCTAATTCTATTTGTATAATTTTGAATGGTATTCACCATTATAAAAAAGGTAAGAAACCTCCGGCTATCCTGTCTTTAGATGCCCAAAAAGCTTTTTATAATTTAAATTGACCCTTTTTATATAGGGTGATGGAAAAAGCGAATATGAGTAAGCCCTTTATTCAATTAAGCCAGAGATTATATGAAGACTCTCAAGCTTTAATTAGAATTAATGTATTTGATTCAGAAATAAAAATGGAATTAATAAAGGGACTAAATAAGGATGTCCATTATCTTCTGTGTTATTTGCTCTTGCATTCAAACTGTTTGCTAATAGGATACATAATAACTATCAATGGTTCTGTAATTCAAGACACGAGTGATAAAATCAGTTTGTTCACAAATGACATTGCCCTATTTATAACTAAACCATCAACAGATGCCCCAGTAATTCTACAAGGTCTCTTCTCATATGGAACACTCTTTGGATTAAAAATTAATTTCAGTAAATCTGAGACACTCTCTGTAGGCATGTCAAAACAAGAACTACTTCATAATTATATGGGTTTAATAACACAAACTAGTACGTTTAAGTATTTGGGATTTCCCCCCCAGAGGCTTCGATAAATGTGAAAAGCTGGATTATGATGCAGCTATACATAAAATAAGGAACGACTTTAAAAAACGGTCTAAACTCATTTTGGTTAAGGAGAATAGCTGCCATTAAAATGACTGTTATTCTTAAAACTGCATTCTATTTCAAACATTAATAGTTAAATTATCACAGAAATACCTTCTTAAATGGCAAAAACATTTAATTACTATTTTTAAAGGGACAAAGCCAAGAGTCATCAAAAGTATTCTACATGGACAACCTGCTATGAGAGGCATTGGTACCAGATGTCATTCAATATTATGATGCAATTAGTTGTGTCAACTTTTTCCAGTACTGTATAAAGATTTTAATACAGCATGGGTGGACATGGAATGCCCTGTAGATAATGTACTAATACAAATAAAGTTATATTATACAACTTTCACTTTACCAAGCGAGCAGCAAACTACAAGGAAGCTCACACAATTTGAAAATTACTTAACTGTATCTTGGGCTCTAAAATAAATGCTCCAGAAATCTATAAATGCCTCCTTGATACTGCTAATTATAACTTAAGAGCTTTAAAGATAGCCTGGGAGCAAGATCTAGGGTAAAAAATAAATTACAGCAATTGACAGCAGTGAAGTAACTAGAAAATATTGTCAAATATAGGCACATTTCAGTGGAGACCAAGGTTGAAATTATCCACACTACTGAATTCCCAGTCACTTTGTATGGGTATGAAAGCTGACAGGAAGAAAATCTGAAACATGGCACTTTGTGAAAGACAAATAGAGAGGTCTTAGATCAATTTAAGCCAAAACTTTTCCTGGAAGCCAAGATAATGAAACCAGAAACTTGACTGTCAAGACTTGAGGCACATCATGAGAAGGCAAGATTCAATGGGGAAGCCAATACTGATAGAAAAAGTCTGAAAAAGAGGAAGAGGAAGATCAAATATGAGGTGGATCAAGTCCATAAAGGAAACATCTTGGGTTTACAATTCCTGAGCAGGGCTGTCAAGGACAGGGCACCCAGAAGGGCTGGCTTAAGTCGGAAATGACAGCAACAAACAACTCCCTTTTCACGAAGAGGTTTAAGTAGGATTTGAGTGAGAGCTACATACACAACTGTAGTACATCCTTTTGTTTTCCTTAGACTTTCATTATAATTCACCTAATATTGCAGAATTCAATATCCTTGCTATTAAAAAAAACTTTAAAAAATAGTGCCTTGCAGAGGCAGACTTCTCTGTATAACTAAAAAAAGGAAATAAAGGTACTTGGGTGTTCAGAAAGAAATCTGTGTAATCTGTACTTTATCCATGTTCTCTCATTTCCTAACTCTTCTTATATGGTTGAACATGATTTCGAATATTACAAAATAAGAGAAGAGGGTATTGGATAGCTTACATGTATTTAATGCCACCCAGTAGCAGGGGAAAGGACTGAAACAGAAGCCTGAGGAGTTTAAACATGTTCAGTTAAACAATGAAATACATTTTCAATATTTGAAGCTTCAAAGTAAGAACTGTATGAAACACTTTAAGATGTTAGTGACCTTTTGGCAATTGCCACTGCAATATGAGAGTATAAAGCTCAGTCACGAAACTATGGGATTTGTTTATTTTAGAAACAATTTCTCATCTCTGGAGGCTCTCTACTGTTTCCATAGTATGGTGAAATATTGTATGGTCATGCATCATCATTCAGAGAACAAATACAAATGAACTAAGCTGTTTTTGCAGCGTTCATGTCATCAAGCTTACAAAGGAAAGACTTTGCCTTATTTTTCTCAAGGGTTCTAAATAGAATCTTACACAAAACACAGAACTACCTAGGCACATGAATGGACTAATTTGTTGTTCTTCCACAAAAGCTTCTATGTGAGTGAATGTGTGTGTGTGCATGTATGCATGAAGAGAGAGAGAGAACACTTTTGTTCAAAAGTTGCAAATTCATTTGACATTAGTGTTCAGTGAATGGTGCATTCTTTGCTTTCTCCAAAACACTCAAGGCCTAAAACTAAATGGTAGAGTATATAGCTTGCATTTATTAAATCACATCTACTCTATTTGAAGTATTTCAGGAAAATGCAGGACACTACAAAACACTATGCTGAAAATCCATCTCTGTCAGGCAATAGTTGGGTAGACAGTTGGGTAGCACAGATCTGAATAAATAAAAATAGGAATATTGCTTATTTTAGTACAAAGCTGCTTTCTGTACATAGCCACCGCTAGTCTGCTTCAGATCAACCTACATGTGCATTCCTAGTATTATGAGTAACAATATCAGGTAAGGGACAAGTCAAATTTAAATCTGCACAGCAGGGTGCTATTGTGCTCATATCACACTTGTGGGTTCCCATGGGGAGCTGGTTGGCTAGAATGCTGTCAAGATGGGTCCTTGGTCAGATCCGGCATGGCTCTTCTTACCCTTTCAGGCACACAAACCAGCCGTCTATCAGCAGAGCGCCTCGTGTATGTGTTTTAAGAATAGCCTCAAAAATCTAGTTTCTTACACAAAACAGATCTGACCATGTTAGCTTACATAGTGTCCTTTTTGCAATTACCTGGTCATATTAACATTATTTGTCAATATCAGTAGGGTTATTGGAAGCCTATTAGTTTCCCTCATGTCTACCTGTTTTGTTAAAATTCATAGCTTTAAAAAATCAGAAGGTCTACTTGTAAGCAATACAAACAAAAGCCACCATCTAGGTTTGCTTTAACTTGGGTGAATGATGCTGGCCACCTAGTATTCAGCAGGAGAACAGTATTTTTCACCACAACTCATTCCTCTAAAATTTTATAGGCAACAATTTAGAAGGCACCACAAGTAGCCCAGAGCTTTATTTTATCACATTGACTGTATTAATTCAAGTTAAATATGGTCATTACGTAAAAGACATCCCTCTGCTGTATGTACTATTCAAAAAATTAAATAGCATGTGTTAAGAATCAAATGAGAAATATTTTAAGAATTATAGCTCTCCAGTATATAATTCCCTAAAGAGTAAATTAAGTAAATAACCAGCTACAATAAATAGAAAAAAAAACCCAGTAAGTAAAAGAAAGGGAGTACTAGCAAAACCCATACTTAGGATATTCCTTGCCATTCTACATTCCTGATGCAATGGAAGCCAGGAGTGTCTGATCAATTTCTATTGAGATCAATATTGGTAGATGCTTAAGTGATTGCTTCTCAATACTCACCACTATCTTCTCAACAGTACAGGTACTACAGCATCAATAGAGGTACGTATCTTTGTCCTGAATGTTACCTTGGGTAGATGTTTTACTAATGCTTTTTCCAGTAAGATTCCTGCAGAACAATTCCATTATGCTACACAAAACAAGTGTTTCATGAGAACAAGATTACCATGGGAACAACAACACTTGTCTGTTCAGTAACCTTTAACTGAGACAAAATGGGCAAAGAATGTTTTAAGCAGACTTTCTAGTAAAATAAGATGGTGTGAAGCATTGTAGGAAATGACACCATTGCTATGACATAATTCAAAATCAGCTGTTTTGTGTCATATTAATGGCCAATTTACATAAACACACTACATGTTGGTAGCTGCTCTGGGGTTTTTCCCCACATACTGCAACACTTGTATAAGCTAATAGCCATACACATAATCCAAGATGACTGTTAATTGCAATTTTACTTTCCATGACCTAGCCCATTAGCTAGGAGGTATTGGCAGAAGCATGTGGTACACACATCACGAAAATGACTGAATGTCCCAGTTCACTATGTAGATGGCAATCTGTGTTTCACACAGGAAAAAAATTCTTGCCCACTTCCACCACACTTGTGTGACTTGATGATCAGTAACTAGCTGAACAAATCTGTATCGCACATAGAAAAGCATGATCCCAGCATCCAAACATTTGGCCCTTCTTTCTTCAATGACCAGGCTGCTGGCCAACCTAGTCCTTTTAAGCAATTAACAACAGCAACAACGTGAGGTTGAAACTCTACTTTGCACTGGGAAGACATAATAGAAATATTAACTAACTTGCTTAAAAATCCCATTAGGGGTTAAGAGTATCTAAAAGTGCATTCCCTTGCATGAGCATTGTTTCATTTTATTTTAATTACAGGAAATGCTTTATCTGCACTTTAGGATAGAATGTAAAACTCAGTAAAGCCATTAAATGCAGAAAGAAGATAATCTGCAATGGAAACTGGTTCTATATGAGATTTTTTTCATTTAAAAGGCACAGGATAAGGATATAAAATATCAAGCCACTTAGAACAGGAATATTAAAATGAACACATTTCATCATTCATTAATTTTATACCTTACAAAAATATTCTAAATATATCTGTAAATTGCTTACTGCAAAATGCAAGTCAGCAAAAAGGCCCTAATTCCATTCAGCATCTTAGGGACAGAGGGATATAAAAAGCAGGCAGATACATATTTATGAAGCTTCAGGGATTCCACCAGACTCCGCATTGTTTTGTTTGTTAGAATGTGTTTGCCAGTCTATTTAAAAATTACAGCAACAATTACAACATACCTGTCACTAAACATGTAAAAGTTGTTAATTAAACTGTGTCATTTGTCAACTGATTGCCTTAACTGCCAAAGAGGGAGTTTCTTAATTCTTTCAGAAATGTTAACAGAGGTATTTCCCCATCAGCTCACCCTTTCTCTTCTTCTCCAAGATGGGCTAAGGACAACTGAATTCAAGTGGCTCACTATATATGCAGAGCAGTTCTTGTTTATTTATTTAGATTTTAGGTGTTACACAGTGATTTGTGTAGGGAAAAAAAGAACAAACCATAGACTGACAAAATAAAACTTTTCTTAAATCTTTAACGAGAGGAATCATTTGACAGGTTCTTTTGCATTCTGTAAGAATTTAATAATTAGCATAATAAGCTACCTTCAAATGTGATATATAACTGAAAGTATTCTCAAGAGCCCTGAGAACTCATCAATGGTTCCTTGTTGAGAAAAGCACAATGGAAGACTAGTCAGTAGAGGAGGACAAAGGTGTAGCTCAGTACTAGAACATATTTTGACATGGGAAAGGTCTCCAGTTCAGTCCCTAACATCTCTAGATAGGGCTAGATCAATTCCTGAAGGCAAATGTACTTAAATATGCTCCCTGGAATACACAAACTTGATTCCCTGAAGTTGAAATATATGAAAAGCAAGCATTTGAAAGAGATGCAATAGTGCAGGTGAGCATAACCATTCACTAACATTCTATTATATAATGTCTCATATAACATATATATAAAATAGTGTATATATATTATATAATATCTTAGAATACACATGATGAAGATCATAGTAAAACTCAGTTTTGATTAAAGCCCTTTAAACAAATAACCACCAACAAAACAAAATAAGGAAATAAAAGTCTGGAACTGTAAGGAAGAAAACAGTTTAGCCTGGGTTCTACTGCTGCAAATTTCTTCTTGTTATGTATACATGAATCCTCTCTTCCATACAGGGGAAAAGGAACACCTAATAAAAGGTTTCATTTGTGGGTTTTTGCATCCATGTGCACAGAGACTGCAATCTATCCTTCCCCACTGTTGCTTTTGCTCTGAATTCTATACCCATCACTGAGTCCCTTAAAGCTTTTCACGACTACTCTTATCCAAGTTCCTTTCATTTCCATCCCTCCACACAAATACATAAGGCTTAACTTAAGCAACAAAAAGAGATACAATACGGTCCCTGAAGTACACACTCCCCCATGTGGTATACTGGCATATTCTTTACAAAACACTAAGAATATTTTAAAGTTTGAAGCCAAATAACCTTTCAATAGAATAATGTGAAAATACACTGGAAATAATTATAATATGCATTCATTTAAGTGGTCTTAATGCTTCAAAAAAAAAAGAAAGTGTCCTGTAAGGTAATAAAGCATTAGTGCAATTGTGAGCTGACTTGCACACAATTTCTTATAGCTCTCAGAAATTCTGCTTAATGTAAATATCATCTTGCCCAGTCTACATATCAGTATCCTTGGTACAATAAAGGACAAATTATAGATTAAAATATACTTAGTCCTGGTCATTTTGAAAACTTTGCAAGGCACTGGGTTTCTGAATACCAAAACGCTTAGATCATTTCAGCTGCTCTTGCACTCATGTGAACTTACGCCCTCCTTGCTATCCTCTTGCATTTAAGTATTCCCTCATTAAATTTATGTGTTCTGTAATATTTGCTCTGGGGTTTACATGGGCAATTTTTAGATTCAAGCTCATATTTCATTACTTCCTGTCCATGTTTCAACTCTCTCTAGACTCCCTATTATTGCTCTATCTACCCTACTGTTTACATTACATACAAATTTATTATCTGTGAATTTAATTAAAGTTCTCTTTAGCTTTTCCTGCAGATCTCATATAAAGGTCTTAAATAAAGTTAGACCCAACATGAGATTCCCAAAATATCCTACTAAACACTCTGGGGTAATGACATATTGCTATTCATTACCTTTACTTCTTTTTCCATGTCCAGTAGAAGGATTTCAGTTATGAGGTATGGAAGGACAAAAAAGAGGCCCCATATGTTTTACTCCATCATACTAATCAGACATTATGCTTGTCCTGTATATTTTCTCACAAACTTGCATATAAATCTGCAGCCAAGCAGCGATACAAGTCTGTTTAAACAGGGGAAGTAATTCCACTGCTACTGTATATTTGCATATTTGAGGAATACAAGGTCTTTTGGTTCCAGACTTTTCCCACAGTAAGGCCATTACAAAGTCTGTTTCAAACATGAGAGGGAGGCATTAAGAAACCATGTAGGAATCGCACCTGTGGTCCTCTGTGAAACTCTAGATCAGTGCTGAATATAGCAGGAAACCAGTCATTTTTTCTAATTCATGTTGCGCAGACAAGACTTTACTGGCATAGGTTATTTATTAATGGATAGCTAGAAGGTTATAGGAGAATGTGGAAAAGGCCTCTATCAATTAAGCACAAGCTACCTGATTGATAAAGCATGGGTTTTAGAAGCCACAACAGGCAACGCATTTTTTTTTTTATTGATATCCTTGCCTAGGGGAATGAATTTAACTGAGTGATGCAAATTCGTGAGCTGAAACACTTAAATGAATCATAAATAAAGTATGTAAAGGGAGACAGTAAATTAAAACTTTGAAAATGTGTTTCCATAACTATGCAACTATATCTACATTTTCTCTATGATATGCTTAATATTTTGAAAGAGCCAGCAACCACCATGTGGGATAACAAATGATTCTCTGATCTTCAAAGTCAGGACTAAAGGCCATTTCCCATTTTTAAGGAAATTGTGTTAATAGTCTATCACGGGCAACCAGATTGCAATGTACTCTATACATACAGCATGGATACTTAATTAGCCTAACTTAATTGGTTTAGATATAATGACATTACCTTAGACTCACAGGCTCCAATGTCTCTTTTTCTTTCATGTGCACCATTTTGTTTTCCTTTTGAAGAAAACCATAGTTCACCACTTTAGCCAAACCAATGAACTATTGTTTGCCCACACCCAGCCCAAACCATGGTCAGGTTTTTGTGGTGGAAGGAGAGAAGACAGTGGTGGTTCAGATTCATATATATGGTGAAATCATAGTTTGCTTTAGAGCCAAACTAACCTGGTACTATCTAAGAAATATCTACTATGAGGACAAATATAAAAAGTAGCTAAGGAAACTCATTCTAGAACAGTCCAAGAGATCAATATAGCCCAGAGTTCTGCTTCTAGACAGATGGCCACAGAAAGGTAAAATGCAGGACACCATGAACAGATCCATGAATATGCTCTCAATTTCTAGTAGAGTCGGCAAAAAAAATCCCTCACTGCCCACTGGGTTGAAACTAAAATCAGCTGTCTACCAGAACAACACACGTGTCATATAAAACAGACTTTAGGGAATGTGGGTGTTACGGAGAAGAAAAAAAATTCTGTGGTGTAAGCCATTTGCTTTCATGAAGCAGTGGGTACTCTGTATATCATGCAGTATATGCAAGAAAAATGAATAATCAAATTGCACTAGGTTTTCATAATCAAGCTGTATTTTTAAATTTACCAATTTAGCTTCTAGTTACACACTCAGCACATTACTAGGACTCTAGCATGGCTTTTCCAGTGCTAAGAATCTCTTCTGGTTAGTTATATTCAGGTTTCAAGTAACCTCTCCTGACAATTGCATCAAGATGCTATTTAATTTAAATCAACTGCACCTTAAGATGTTCAGGAAGAGTACAAACTGCATTTTCATGTATTACCACTGATGGTTAAATTTGGAAAGAATTTGTCAAAGTACAAAGTACTTATGTAACTTAATGGAATCTAGTACTTATTAAGAGAACTACAGAACCAAAGGAACATCATGCTCATTTTTACAATCACATTCTTTCTTAATGAGAACACAATGCAAGTTTAATATGTGTATATGCACACAGAGACACATATTCCTCAGATCACCACAGGGGGTTAGTGATCAGAGAGCATCAATTCCAAGTACTGTATATGTGCATTAAAAAAAATGTATTTCCATGTATTAAAATGATGTGAAGGAATAGATAGGAAAGATGGACAACCTTTACTCTCTGATCTTACCAGATCCTCCAAACTTTATTTTCAGATTCAAAAAGTGCACAATTGTTACATGAAGCTGCCTATTATTATTATTTGCCTATTTTATCTGGCCAGGGTGACTTATTTTATATTGTTAATTTGTTGTATGTATTATATTTTAATTTTATGTTGTGAGCCGCCCCGAGGCTTCGGCCAATGGGGCAGCATAGAAATGTTTTAATAAATAAATAAATAAAATATTATCTTGCAAATCAATACTCGTTGTTGCTATTATGCACTGTCAAGTCATCTCCAACAAGATATCCAAGACCTCTAAAATGCCTGGTCCATGACAGCCCTGCTGAGCTCTTGTAAATACAAGGCTTTGACTTCCTGTATGGAACTGATCCATTCCATGGTCAGTCTTACTCATCGTCTTCTGCCTTAGAATTTCCCTAGCATGACTGTCTTCCGCTGGGGGTTTTGCCTTCCCACAATGTGCCTGAAGTACGACAGTCTCCATTTTGTCATTTCTACTTCTAGGGAAAGTTCTGGCTCGATTGCATACAGGACCTATTTGTTCAATACTGATTACAGTCTAATGATTAAACTTCCGTTTGCAGAGACAAAACAAATTCATACAGATTACTATTTACAGGAATCCATTTGTTAGGGATTCAGGGACCTGAACTGAAAATTCCAGGGTCCTAAAACTGGTACTCAGTTTCGTGAAGTTCTTTCAGCCCAATTTAAATATGATGTCAAGTGAACAACAAAACCTGTGCAGCATCTTATGTTCCTAATCTCTCATTTAAAGGGTGTTGCCTTGCTTGCACGTCTACTGTATAGTAGCCCAAGTGTTGTGCTGGCACTTAGCATATGAGCAAAGCCGGGGACCCCACCTAAGTGATACATCAGGCATGTTCAACATGCGTAGACAAGTAATTCTCCATCTCCTACCGTATTTAAATCAAATCTTCTGACTTGGGGTACCAAGGTTACTAAGGCTCCTTTTGACTGAAACGGGAACAAGGATGCTCAAGTACAGGCTAGACATGCACGTGGTGGGCATGTCATGAGCAGAGCATCTGGTCAGACTAGATGGCCCAGGAGGCTCCTTCTGACTCGCTCTGTTTCTGTGTTTCTATGTGCAAATCAGAGCCTCACTGAAACTAACGAGTGATCTAGATTAGCTAGTCCAAATACTATGATTAAGAACTTTTCCCTCTTTCCAGTCTCATCAATAGAGCAGTACCTCCTGCCTCCCGCACGCTTAAGTTGTCCCTGCCATAGTTTTAGACGCAAGGTTAAGTTTCAGTTACACTTCAAACTGAAAGTTAGTAGCAATAATTGAGTGCTGAGATTTGGCACTGTTGAACATTCAGCCCAGGGTAACATCCAGATAAATAAGCTAATGGACCCAAAACCATCTTCTCATCACTGGAAGGATTTTAATGAAGCAGCCCAAGCAACAAGAGCCATGCCAGAAACAGCAAAAGATATGCCAACTGCGAGAAGCAATTGCTTGTTCCTGTACTTCCCACTGCAGTGTCTTGGATTAGCCAAGAGTGATCTACTAAGCTGCTGACAACAGGTCTTTGTGGGACACTAATTTAGTACTTCACTGACTGATTCCAGCCAACCAATCAACATATGGAGTTCATGATGTCACCATGTCAGACAGACAATCAGAAAGCACAGAAGAGGAGCAATGCAGAAGTGTTCTCAATGGCTGTTTCACAACTGGAACATCTTCCTTTCTTCAGAACTCATGGAACCCAAGTTAGATGCTACATGTTGTATAAAATATACAATTTAAAATGTAATTTGGCCAAGAGAACAATGTAATTTCAATTCTTACATAAATGTGTTGTTGTCCTTTCCACATACACACACACATCAAATTTACCCATAAATTTCTTTGCTGGATGCTTATTCTTAAAATTACTGCATATGAAATGCTGCTAGTAATTCAGTGACATATGGAAATTGATTAAGGAGTAAGAAGTACTCAGTGAGAACATTTTGTTCATAAAGCTTTTTACATTTTTCCTGTACGACAAATGCCAGACGGAGCTAGACTGAATACTCTGCTTAAAATCTATGAACCACTTTTAAACATTTTATCATATTTCAAATGCTGTTATAAAGAAGAAAGGTGTAAAATGAAATAAAAAGCTGGGGCATGTACAAACCTATATTAAGGAATGTTTTAGTCATTTAATGTGGTTTTCTGTTCCCAAATCTAGTTTCAAATTGTGCCTGAATTTGTTTAAACCAACATTAATGCCAAACCTGGGGAGGTTAACTTAAATACACTGGAATTACCATTTGCATGCTAGCATACACTCATTTGTAGTATAAGCACCACGCACGTACAATCACAGATAGTACAATCTAGTTAATCATCAGATATATCTTGTCATTTAGTAATGGTACATCTGACTGCAAGGATTGTGGAGAATGCAGGTCTATAACTACCTTTTCTAGTTATGAAGCCAAAATACAAAATGCAAAATTTCTGGGCCAAAATGCAAAGAAAGCTCTGATCAAAAAATAATTTCAAGTATCACATTTTTTCTTGGACAAGATGGATATTCTTGTCTAAAAGCTGTATAATGGTTGCTCCAACTGTGTTTGATGTTCCATCCCATGTTCTTTATCTTACAGTGGTTAAGGTTCTGGAATCTGCAGCAAACCGGTAAGAAATTTATTTCAGTGTCTCAACCCATTTCTCATTTCTTTCTTCTCAATTTTTGCCCCTCTCTAGAAATGTCTCACTTTGCTGATATGGGCCAGGAATAGCAGTGCCAAGAACTAGATACAGTTCTCTAGACTTTGAATAAGCATAACAGAATAGCGCCATGATTTCCCCAAAAGTGGGCAATGTACTCCTACAGATGTAGTCTAGAATTAGACTTTTTAGCCACTAAACTTTGCTGCCAACTCACAGACCAAGTTATCTGCGTGTTGCTAACTCCCTGTTTATTTAGCCCACCAGTTGCTGCATTCTGGGTTGTTGTGATATGCAAACCTAAACACACTAATAAACCATGGTTCATTAACTATGACCAACTCAGTCATTGGCCAGTGAAACCCAGGGTAACAACCATGGCTTAATATTACATGCAAATCAGAATATATTTAGCTTGTGGTCTACTTAAACTCCTAGAGCAGAGAATCTTAAATTAATCCATGTACCACTGATCACCCCCAGGTTAAATACATCATTATACTTCCAAATAGAGAAGCATACTGTATGTTGAATCTAACCTGAGGTTAAAGCTGGCAAACATCTTTCTTTACAAAATCAACTAATATATAGACAACATGACACATGTGGTAAAAGCACTGCAAAAACAAATGACGACCAGTAGAAAATCCAGTTTTATACAGATAGATTTACAATTGTTTTTAAAACCACAGCTTGGAACATTTTAATTTTTTTACAGATTTAAAATGTTTATAAGCATACACAAGAGAGAGGGATTTTAAAATGTGAAATGTTTTAGTGTAAATCACCAGCTTCAGTCACAAATCTGAGTATGTTACAAGCCTATTTAAAAGCTGAGACAAGAAAAAGAAAAAACAACAACAACAAGCCTTAATGAGGGAACATGAATTAATAATCAGCACCTGTGTTCCACAGCCAATCAAGCTGGATCACTGTTTGCTACATCTCATCTTTTACACTGATAGCAAGTTTCAGCTGATTAGTAAATACTGCCTCCTTAATCTTTTGCTTGCTTGCTTGCTTGTTTTGTTTTTGTTTTTTTGAAGTTTTGTTCAACCTCTAGCACAAATAGCTTCACTAAAGTTACTCTGCCAACATTTTTCTCCCTCATATAAAGGAGCCAAGATCTAGTACTTCTTGCATTATCTTGACTATCTGCCAAGCACACCTCATATCTCTTCAAAAGTCTTCCAGTTTCACCAATGTAAAAGAATTACGTTCCAAAGAATCAGGTTTATACATAGCATCTTTAACTCTGAATTTGCCTTCCATACAGACAGGAGACTCCTGTGTCTGCTAGGGGCTTCACAAGATGTTGCTCCAGTGTTATCAGGGCAGTACAAACAACATTAGCCTAAATGCTATTATGGCCAGGTATCTTTTTGGCTTTCCATACAAATCTGTCAGTCATATATGTTGTAAGCCGCCCCGAGGCTTCGGCGAATGGGGCGGCATAAAAATGTTTTAATAAATAAATAAAAAATAAATATATAAATAAAGGAGTTAGTTTCTACCAAAACAGGAGAGGATAATGGGTTAGGGCATGACTATGCATAATGTTGATATTTCATCTCTGTGAATTATACATAGGAGATAGTGTGCTTAGTCTTAACTACAGCCTTGTGAGGTTGGCCAAAGAACCCTCAACTGCCCAAAGAACCCTCAACTAACTGATTGGTGGTGTAATCCAGTTTGGCCTTTACAGCACAGTGGGCTGAATTCAGGCTCTCCCATACCTTGTGTACAACCACTGAAATCAATGACAGAAAATATGCAAAGTGGTATAGATTGTTTGCCATGCTTTGCGCATTTTCTTGCTTATGAGCCTACACATGAGGTACAAGCTAAATTAGGCCTTTTGTAGATGTCCTTTGTGCACTGTAGAAATATGACGGTTATATAGATGTGGCCACAAAAACCAGCTATTTTTTAAGAGGCACACAATCTTCTTGTGGATAAGTGGTTCCAGATCTGGGAGTATGGTTGTTTACCTGTGAAGGAATACATCCATAATCTGGAGGTGTTCCTGGATCCAGCCCAGACCCAGGCCATCTGGCTGGTGCACCGACTATGGATGTTGGTAAAGTTGGATAGGGATAGCTTAGTCAAGATGGCTGATGCACAAATTACCTTACAAGTTGAGTGTTGCGATGTGGGGATGTCTTTATGCCAGGTTCAGAAGCTGCAGCTTAGGGACTTAGTGAAGCACTCAGCCATGGTCACATTGTCTCTCTGCTAAAACTACTTGTGTTAAAATTAACTACTATTAACTATCAAGCAATGGCTGGTTATGCTGTTGACATGTAAAGCGCTAAGCAACATGCAACCAGGCTGTCTAACAGACCACTTGCCACTGTATAGACCAACCAAATGTTAAGATCTTTGGAGGAAGCCTTGTTGGTTGTTCTATGAGAAACAGAACGTTGCCACCGAAGAGGCCCAGATGGGCCTTCTCAATAGTAACACTCACTCGGGAACCCATCCCCCTGCCGTGCAGTTTGGGAGGCAGAAAATGTGGCATGGTTGCTTAAGTGGGCTTTCTGCAGCTTATAATCAGTTCTAATTAATATTGATTCTGCTTTTTTTTCCTGGGGCAAGGTATGTATTGCTTTTATTGTTGCTGATTTTTTGTTGTTTTAATAGTATAACTTAAGCTATAATTTTAATATTGTTACATTAAGCAGCATATAAGTATGAATAAACACCCTTCAGCTGCACTTTTTAAGTACTTGTATTAAAAACATTTTATTAAGGAAACATGTTTCCCAATTAATGGTTCCTTGTTTGTTTTTTAAACAGTCAAAATGTTGTTAAATCGCCCTGTTCTACAATGTATTACTGCAGAAAGCAAATACTTACACATAATGTGTACAAAATACTGCAGTTTTAAAAGAATGAAGCATGCAAGAAAAATGTACAAACAAGTACAATATCACTAGAAATAGCTTATAAAATTGCAGGTTTCTTAGTCATTCAATATAATGTACAAGAAGTATACAGAGAATTCCCGACTTACGAGAAGTGTGCTTGATAAAAACTCAGTGCTCAAAAAGGGGAAGAAATTACATTCTCTACTGGATATACTTAATTGTAGCTGACAAAACTTGGGTCTCTTAATTTAGCTCCACAATTATACTGTTCTGAAGAGAAGCAATGGAAGAAAGGCAAAGAAACAGGGGCAAGCAGCTTTCAAAAAACCCCTTACATCGGCTGTTACTACCACAGCACCACTTTGTTAAATTCTACCTGAATGCATGTTAATTTCATTCTTGGCCATGCATCGTGAAGGATATGGCCACAATTATTTTGTCATCAGTAATCCATTGGAATTAATTCAGAATAGTATCTTCTAATCTTCATTCTAAGAAAGCTGACACTATAACCAGGTATATTCTTGTCCAAGGTGAAACCCTCGCGTTTCTCCAATGCTAGTATTCCTGGGATCTCTAGCATATACTTCCCCTTCCTGTGACCATCCCGTTTCATACTTCCAGTCCTTCCAGATCTGTTTCTCCCCAGATCTTTTACTTAAGTATTTTCCCACTAAACAACCAAATTACAGTAACCACAGGAGACTAAGCTGTAACATTTTATTTACTTTCCAATGGCCACCTGTTCCTTGTTTCAATTACACAGTAAAAAAGCAAACAAACATGAAATTAAATTATGTAGCAATGAGTAAGTAAGCTGAGACAAGTGTTCCTACTATAATATTTTATTTTCAGAAACTCTCTGTAGTTTTTAAGATATCTCTGTTTAAGCAATCTAGGAGAAATTATGGGTTATAATAATTTCTGGTATGCCTAATGCAGTATTTTCTGCAGAGTTTGATGTTATTTAAGGAATCCCAGTACATACATGGAATAGTACAGATTGCTTAGATTGGTTGATTTATTTAAAACATTTCTAAGCTGTTGTACAAATCTAAGGATTTATAGTTGGTTTACAGAAGTTAAACAAAAAATATTGTTATTTGTCACAAAGCACATGTGTGCCAATGACATTTGCAAAAGGTGAAGGTGGGTAAATGAACAGAAGTGCTCTCAAAACACTCTGAACACTCTAAAGTCTGACTTTAGCTGTACCTTACCCACTGTTTTGTACTTATATTGTTGCTTTTAATGTTATTGTTTCTTGAAATCAACTGGGTTCAGTTCCTCTCCAATCCACTATAGAAATTGATCTACTATTTTTATAAATGTCATCACAGGCCTTTCAGAGTAAAACATATTCAAAAGCGCCTTAGCATTGCCTTATTCTGAGCATTATTAAGCAGGGTTGGTGTGAGCATCACCGGATCATGGAAGATCTTTTGCCGGTAAGGTGCAAAACCGAACAAGCACATGCCAGCAAATATGGAAAATAAGACGATGGCTGACAGACCGGAAGTGCTCAATATACATCCCAGTCCCCAAGAAAGGAGATGAAAGAGTGAATTAAATTATTCAATTGATCTACACTGGTGATACTAAACAAAATCTATTTCCCCTTAAGGAGCCTACTTTTATTTCACTTTCAAAGCTTGGAAGTGGAGTGAAAAAATCCAGAATTCTACCTACTAAGGGGCATGGGGAGATCTCTACTGACTGGTAGTGAGGGCTTTACTCTAGGAGAAAGGCTCACTGTATTTAATCAGCAGGGCATCATTAACACACTAACAAGGAGCATTGACAGAATGTTAATGACATTTACACCCCATCAGCTATCAACACCTGGGATTTCTCAAAACTCATTATGGAGAAATAATTCACTGAAAGTATGGTGAGATGCCACTTCTGTGCAGCACATTTCCCTTTGCAGTCAGGTCTAAGTGAGACGGGGATTACATCACTGCATTATTACCAACAAGAAAAAATGAACGTATTCTAAAGTTTTCCCAGAAGTTTGCAAAATGGATATCGATGGCATCTTCCATTGAAGCGCCATGTTAAATAAGGAAAATATAAATGGAACTGTAGGAGGCTCTTTCTTAACACTTAAAACAGTGAAAGCCAGTGTGAGGTGGTAGTCAGAGTGTTGACCTGTGACAGTGTCCAGAACATGGGCAGTTGAATAACTGGGGCAGACACCAGGACCCAGACAAGCAGCCTAGAATTAAGTCGAGCACAGAAGTCGAGCAAGTGACATCTGCATGATGGAGAAATCCCTCTCCTCCTCTCACCCCAGCTCAGGAAGTATAGTAACAGTGTTTGTTGTATTTGAAGCTTCTGACTAGAAATTGTACATATGCCCCCAGCAGATTTATTGTATTGTATTGTAATTTATTGTATTTATCTGTATTGTCGACAATACAGATTTATTAATACTACTAATATCATAGTGCTCTTTATTAGAGAGTGAGACTGTGAAAATGTTTTCACTGTATTCCCAGATCTTGCATTAAAGTTCCTGTGTGAGGCTCCAGCCTTACTGATTGCCTTGCAGTAGAATTTTGAGCCTGTTTTGTAGCTAAAGGGCTCAGAATCAGGACTGACAGCTAGTCCACTTTCCTATTCAAAAAGAAGAATTGGAGTAGTTTACAAAATATATACTCAGATGTATTCAAGTATGTGGAGAACATAATAACTATGAAAAATGACCATCAGTACTCCCAACAAGAACACAGTTATAAAATATTCTGCTTCTAAAGTTCCATAAATCAGTTCTGTCACCTGAAATTGCATAGCAGTTAATGTGAATTTGGCCATGTATACTCAACATCAGTGGTTTTACATTTCTAGCTAAAATAATAATCTTTGCAGAAGAAACAAATCAAGTTAATATCTGAAATATGGTGGAAACTATATACTGAGCATTAGGGAACAATCCTGCAAGCCCTAGAGTAGAAGCCACAGAATAGTTCAGACTCCCAGATTCAAGTTTAACAACAGCGCTCTGACCGTGGCTCCTTGCAAACAGCATGGAAAGAACTGTATTAGCTGCTCTCCAAGGCAGGGAAAGCAGCTGGGCGGGGGGGGGGGGTGCTTGGGGGGACAAGAACAGAAGACTGGAGTTATCTTGAACCTCTTCCAACTGCGTTACTCCAAGACAGTCCATCTAGAAGTGTGAGAAATACTATCTAGTGCAAAATGCAGGGCAGAGGGGGTGAAGACTAATTCCAAGTCTCACTCTGCATGGGATGCCCACGAGCATCCCACTTCAGGGGTTATGGCCATCATGATAGGATTGTACCCACAGGGGTTCAGCTTCCTACTTTTCCCTTTGCACAGGTAACTTTTGTGAAGAAAAATTCTACTCTTTATTTTGATTTACCTTTGGATGTCTATGTATTAAGCAAAGTCAGGCTTCTGCTTCCCTTTTGGATTACCTGGAGTGATATTTTCTTTCTTTCTTGAACAGATGTAGCAATGTGGACATTAAATTTTCAACATTCAAATATTTAAATGCAAACCTATTGAATTATCAATTAAACAAGTGAGAGAAAAGCTTATCAGCTAAATCCTGCAGTTTTGTTTAGGAGTTTTGGCTTTGTATTATAAAACAAAACTTGTGCTTCTCTCATATTTTGGCTAGTCAGAAAATTACACAGAATGCACAAAAAATCAGTCTCTTAAGGCAATTGCTAATTTGTAATAGGCCTCTCTGGGTTATGCAATAATGAGGGAAAGATATTGAACTTACTAGTGAATCAAAACAGTTTGTTCTGAAACACATGACCAATACATGTGTCTAACTAGTAAAGGAACCAGGAAAGGGATCTTGGAGTTTGGTGAGGCAGCTCTGAAAGAGGTAGTCTGTGAATGGTTAAGAAATCAATAAAAAAATCAAAATATGACTACAAATGTCCTAACAGTGTGTACAGTTCTGGTCATCATACCTCAGAGAGTGTATTATAGATGTTTTGACAGAAGCACAGACAAGCCAAATGTGTCTTTCCCCACAGAGGAGTTGGGGGTTTTTTAGTATAGAAAAATGCCAAGGAAAGGTGGACATGATAGAAGTGTATAACTTCATGCATGGTGAGGAGAAACTGGACAGACTAAAAGGATTTCTCTCTCTCATTAGGCAACTAATGAAGCTGGATGTTGACAGATTTGGGACATACTTGAGCTATGGAATTCACTACAACAAGGCACCATAATTTGGATGTCTTTAAGAGGAGTTTAGACAAATTAATGGAGTATAAGGATCCTAGTCACACTGACTGTGTATTTCCTCAAGTGCCTTTGTATGCTAATAGCTGGGAAACACAAGGAGGACTTGCGAAGTGTACTCATGTCCTACTTGTGAGCTTCCAATAGCCATTTGGTTGGCCACCGTGAAACAGAGTGCCAGAATCTACTGGCAAAGCTTTTCTTATATTTAACTAGTTCTCAGTAATTGAATTTACACTTCAACATCATGCATATCTATTCATATGTAAGTTCTAAAAAGCTCAGTGTGGCTTCTCCTTAGTAACAGTGCACAAGATTACATCTTAATCATATCAGCTATTAGCTTTTGTGACATCCTACTACAAAGATCCTTTATAACATTCTGTATTTTACTTTAAAGTAAACACGGAGTAACAAGTCCTTACCATTTAATATAGTTTCCTATCCCATGTGGACAACAGTCACACTTTGGTGACAATAATGAAGAATAACCAACCATCTGTAACTTACTAATACAAAATGCAGAGGGCTTTCATTTTAAAATGCCTTAATTACCTGCAGAAAAGGGGAAACAACACAAGGAGTCAAAGCCAAGTACTCTAGGCTCTGAAATTGCTTTTCTTTTTTAAAAGTTATTAAAGCTAGGCTCCTCAGTATTGAATGTTTCCAGGCTGATTTGAGCAGAAACCTTATTAAAAGAATAGTTTGCTCAAGCAGAAACGCAAAAAGAAATTGGCAAAATCCTCATGGCAAGCCATAATTGAGATTCCATTCACAGGACAGGAGCGTACCTTCACAGGACAATTCAAGAATGGTAAAGCAGTTGCAACAGGAAAATTGTGAGATGACCCACATGTCAACAAAGAGCAGATGAAGTAAAACAGTCTGAAAGAATTTACTTTCCATTCTGTCCCCTAACTGAAACTGAGAATCAAGTAAACAAGCTTTAGATTCCAACTCCATTTCTATATAGCCCTTGCTAACAACAGACAGTAGACTATTATAAACCAATATCAGCCATTTCTAACTTGGTGTCTTCCACATTTTGGACTGTCAATCTCATCAGGCCCAGCTAGGCTGGCCAGTAGTCAGAGATGATGGAAACATATCCTAATCCTAACCCACCTAATCCAAGGGGTCTGGAAGTACCAGACTTGAGAAAACTGACACACATACACACAGCTAGATTTCAGCAACAGATCTAAGCTAAATTTCCCCTGATAGGCTGGTTTTTGTGTGTGGAAAATGTATTTTATGGGGCAGCCTTCATGGGGCAACCTTCCATTACTGCACTCTCATCAGCAGCCTTTATCGTCACAGTGAGAATCACACCTAACAACACTTCAGGAACCAGCAACTCCAGGTAAAACTTAGGGTACACTTGCAGGTTCCAGATAGATGCTTACTGTTGCAGAATTTCAAGAAGCCCTGGCATGCCCTGAGTATCATATTTGGCCAAAAGATGGGGTACAAATGAATGAAATAAATATAGACCAGCTGAGATTTCAGTTTTGCAACAAGAAAATGTTTGAATCAATAAGAAATGTTTGAATCAAAAAAATAATCATAATATCCACTACTGTCATTCCATTCCATCAGGCTGCAGCAAGACAAGACAGGGAAAGCATAGCAACTTCACCAATTAATCTGAGAGATCAGTCCCATTTGACTCTTCTTCTTCCTGAACCATTTTCATGGAGCATGCATTTGCTTGTTTCCTTCTTTCCTTCTCATAACTCCCCCCTCCCCTCCCCCCCCACTTTTGTCTCATGCATTTTAGATTGTACGCCTGAGGCCAGAAGCTGTCTTAGTTGTTATTTACCTCATATATGCTACTCTGTGAAACATTTCAGAGAAGAAGTAAGCTAAACATGAAATAAAAATAAGTAAATATGATTTTGGGAATTCCTTTTATCATATCCAAGACCCATCTCAAATCCTGAGACTGCCTGAGGGAGAATTGCCAGATCGTCCAGAGTTAAACCAAGAAGCCCCACTATTAGGGACAATTTTAGTAATCGCAAATCAAACTCCCAGGAACAAGGAGGGGGAACAAGCCCCCTAACAAAGAACTAGTACCCACTCTGTTTTGCCAAATACCCTGCCCATTGAGGAAATTCCCAAATGATCATCACAAAAAACCCCTAATACGTAAAAATAAAAAGAATAATTTAGATCGTTTACATAAATTAAGATTAGATTATTTCAGGTCCCCTTAGAAAGATATGAGAGATATGTATAACTGTGAGAGTCTCACATGGGGCCCCAAACTTTATATCTAGCAGTAGGGAAGATTCTCTTATCTTTTTGGCTATTTCATTCAAGGAGTCAAAGAGTATGATATACTTTCCCCCATTTTTAGAAAGACCACTCCAGATTATGTCTTCTAGACATGCAGCCCCATTGAAGAATCTTCCTCCTTTGGTTATTGGTAGAAACTCTGTCTGCCTTTTGAGTGCTCCATTCACTGCTACTAAGATGGAAGTGAAGGCTGACACAGAAGAGGGAACAGAGCTTTGAGTATTGAGGACTGGGTGCTTTGTTCTTAGATTTAATCCTTGCCCTGAAGCTTCTGTTAGTCAGTGACAGAAGGAGTAATAACATGCCATCCAATTCATTAGACATGCACTGAAAAGAAATTCAACAGAAATAATTATACAGTAGCAAACATAATATATGAGCTGCAAAATTGTGGTTAATATCTAGGAGCGACCGACAGGATCTTGGATACTGGAAAACACACAATCAAAATGAGGGACTTCTAGTGAATGATCTCATACCTCATGTGTTACACTTGTCCATAAAAACAAGCACATTTGACACACAGAACAATTCATACTGCTACTGTCTGAACCAACACACAGTGTTGAGAACATATCAATGAAGGCTAAACTCCTCCTCTGTTCAGCATGTTATGTGAGGCAGAAATAAAGAGGCACATACTAAGCTGAATATGCAACTCACATGTTTGGGGCGGTATCTAAAATGGTGTCTACATATACCCTACCCATACTATAACTTGGCGGGCTGTTGTATCATACAACCAACAGCCGGTGTGCCACAGAGCACTAGCAAGTTCAAAACAGGGCAGCAATACCAAGCACTCAAAGATATAATGTCTCTGAATAAGGATGTTTTATAGATCTGTTATGAATAGCAGTTAACAGGCCTCTCTTCTATGAGTTCTTTTAATCTTCTTAATGAAGTCACAGGAATGACTTCAGCAACACATCTTAACATAATTAAGTGAATATCTGTTCTGTGGAGAGAGATTCATTTTTCTCTGCTCACTGGGAAACTTACTTGAAATTCCCTTCTCATGCTTTATGGAGGCAGTGGGCCACAAGCTTTGGGTCTATCTGTTGACCAGCTTCTATCATCTCTAGTTCCCTCATCTCCTCTGAAAGTGCAAAATGCTTCTGAAAGGCAGGGATTACTTTCTTTTTGCACTATGGTTGGGATGAGAAGGTAAGAAAGTGAACAAGAAGACTCTAATAATTTTTACATTCTCCAAATTTCTATGCAAGGGAGAGCTTCAAGAGGAAACAGTACTGGTGGATTTCCTTCTCATTGGATGGGACCCTTTCCTGACATTCTGATGAATCAATTTGTAGAAGACTTTGTAAAGGCTTCAATCTTTTTTCATTCTCTTTAAAGCAAATGACTTCATGCTTTTCCTTGCACGATTTGCTCAGTTAGAAAGCATAATCTACATTAACTCAAAAGCAGGCTCATTAACTCAAAAGGGGAGAAAACAAAACTTTGATTAATATATGTGTAGCACTACATCTCAGAATTCTTCCTGCCAAAAAATTTGCACAAATGGATACAGCATTTTTGGCGCCCTCTCTCTCTAAACCATAACTTCAGCCTGTGCCACCAGAAACTAAATGGTTATAAATTGCTGTAAAAACAGCACATATACACACTAGATTTTTAAAATATTTTGCTACAATATTGTTTCTGTATGGCATTAAACACAAGATCAATTATGCATTGATTATGCAATTGCTATGTGCAGTTAGGCTATTTGATACCACACAAATTATAAATACCAAATAGCCAAATACACTCAAGGCAACATGTGACTTGTAAACTCTTAGCTACAATAGCAGATTTTTGACAAGCTTATCTGTCCTGTCTAATCGCCAAATTCATTTCAGTGTTATCATATGTTTAAAGCTTATAGATAATTACAAAACAAGATGTGCTACCAGATTAAAAATTAGAATTACCTGCACTTCACTCTATCTTTTATGACAAAAGTATGGAGAAATACAATGAAGTAAAGCTGTTTTATTGTTGGGCTTTCAAGATCTTAATTAGCACTGAAAATCATGAAGCATGAAAACACTCAATAGTACAAATGTCTTACCTTATTTCTTCTGTGGCAAAGTTTCAAGACTGAGCGACAGCACAGATAGAAAGTTCTACCTTGGACTGCCACAAAGAAATCAACAGGTTACTGTCACTTTCAGTAACACTACCACAACATTCCTGCTGCACAGCTGTAACTTCTCACCAAGTGTATGATTACAATGTTTTAATGTTGATCAATACACAGAATATACTATAAACCAAAAGCAGAAAAGAGGGACGGGTGTCAACAACTATCAAGGACAAGATTTTAATTGTTCTTTCATGCTGAAAACATTTAACCATATTTTAATATTACATCTGAAGCTACCAATTCTGAGTGTGCAACTATGGATAGAGAATGTGACCCTCAACTTGTTCATGGAACACCAAGCCACAATTTGGCACTATGGATTTATTTGCATGAAAAATAAACCTATGGTTTATTTAAAGCATAGCTTGTTGCACTACTCGGGGTTTCTCTGGTAGGTAATCAAATATTGCTTTATTTTATTGTTCCTGCTTTGTTTTTTCTTCTTCACCCACTCTCTATCTGTTTTCCAATTGCCTTTGTGGCACTGCAGTTCTGGCATGAAAAGGAACTGGCCTTTGACCAGTGGAGAAACAACCTATGTTTCTGGGTCCACGCATAACAGCAACCCATCATTAAACTACTCTACAATAAGCTACAGATTTATTTTTATGGCTTGTTTGTGGTTAACAAGCCATAGTTCTAGATTGGCAAGTGACAACTCAGGATTCAATGAAACAAGATGATTAAACTAAGAAACAAGAATATTCCAACTTATACGACTGAAGGGATACATTTTTCAGGAACCAAGCAAAAGGGAAATAGTTACTTACCTATTACAGATGTGAATGGTCAACTTTTTCATATGGTAAAGTACTACTAACAAGTGGTCTCTAGTGTTTATCCATACAATGAAGAGTATTTTTCTTTATCACCATTTTCCTAAACAGCAAAAATCTGCTACTATTTTGAATAAATAACTCAAGCTCTAGCCTGTTTCACCTCCCCTCTCATTTCAAATTTGGCCAACTCCCTATGTTAGTCTGTATTTCCCTGTATCACTTTGCTTGTTTCTTAAGATTTACAGCGTCTTCAATACATTATTTGGCAAAGCAAACAGAAAGCAAAGCAAATAAAAACAGACAAAATAAAGCAAAGCCAAAAACCTGGCTGTGGCATCTTGATAACAGAATGCATTCGGTATGGAGAAAAATGCCCACATTGCACTTCTCATCATACCAGATTAAAACTTTTAACTTCACTTGTTTTACTTAGTGTATTCAATTCCCTGAGAACTATATCCAATCATTTTATTGCATTTTATGTTTACATTATCTATAGCCACATTTATTGGATACTGCCCTAGTATCCATTAGAATGAAGACTTTTTCTACTTTTTAAAATTACTAAAGTCATTATACAGTTTCATGCCTAAGAAAGTTATCAAAGGCTTCTAACACAAGAAGGAAATACAGCCCGACAATGGAGCACTTGCTCTCAATGCAGAATGTGCGTAGTTCAGTTTCTGCCACCTTCAATAAAGAAGTGTTTCAGCTGAGCTGCAAAAGATTTTCTTCCCAAGTCCCGGGAGAACCACCACCAATCAGAGAACATCGTATATCAGTCCTCTAATACAGTAGAAGGCAACTTTGGTAAGCCATTGATATATTCACCACAGAGGCCCACTTAATCCTTCTTGCCTAAACATTCTGGGAGTATCCCGTAATAAAAGGGAGAAAGGACTCCCCTCAATTCCTTTATAGCCGCCAACGTAATAGATTTCTTATCAATTCCTACAAGAAGCAGAGACTGAAAAACAAACAGAAACCATAAGTCGAGTTCTTTGACGTGTGTACCCCTTCTTCCTGAAAGTAGATAAAGTTATATAAGATAATAATTAAGTGACTTATGGCCACAAGAATATAGTTTTCTGATTCTGTTTCAAGAATACACTTGACATAGGTTGAATATACACTCTTGGCTAGAAAACTGGGGTAATACATTCTATTACAGTCAAGGCTTATTTGCTTTGATGCTTTTCATATGAAAAGCGTACACAACATTATCCATAAAGCTACATAAATAGTGATTTAAATATTTTACCAGCAAACACAATGGTGTCATAAATACACAAAGGATATGACCATCTTTTCAACAAATTTGTCATGTGGATCTTCAGTTTTGGGGAACTTCTTAATATCATTTTCCAAACGCTGTATCTGATGTTCCATGGAATCAAGGTTGCTCTTAAGACTTTGAGCTGAAACTGAAGGAAAATATGATAGTTGAAAAAGCAAATTTGGGTGCAAAAAAGAAAAGCAGTATCAGAAATACTATAGTTGAAAACAGTAAGGGGCCATGCCATTAAAATGTATTCTCATTTTTCTGAATTACTGCTCATAAAAGTTCTACTCTTCATGAAATAAATGGAAATCTATAATAAAATAAATTAAATAATTATAGTTAATATAGGGATATCACCATTTTATTCTACCATTATATCAAATTAACCCATTTCTATTCAATTTTATTGATAGAAATGCTAATATTTCATCCCTCTAAATCTAATTTTCAGATTAAATAGAAACTAAGATTCAAAGAGATTCCATCTTTGCAATGCATATAGCTGCTTATATAAATGATTTAGAGAGGCTGTAGAAAAAGGCTGCCCAGCCCCAGTACTTACAATCTCCATGTCTATTTAAGCTACATCTACAGCCAGTTCTTTCCTGCAGATCTTCAACTCATTTTTTAAAGTACCACAAATCATTGCTATTTATAAGACACAAATGAACGAACACACTAACTGTAGCACACCCTTTTAATATATTCTTTAATGTATATTCAATGTTACCTTCATTTCCTTATAATATCTTTCCCTTTACTGTTCAATTATTATTCTTTAAAGGAAAAGAAAAAGCAAGAGGAGAAAGGAGGAGGAGGAGATGGTTTATTTAAGGAAAAATAAAGGGATGATTTTTCAAAGGCACGTTCATTTTTGTGTTTATTTTTAAGATGTATATGCCTGCTTTCAGTCAAAATATAATTCTCTCACACCAGCAACCCTTCATCTCCCCTTTAATAGATGGTTGCAGAGCATTTTTTTCTCTCATTGCCACATCTCCTAATTCTTGGAAATTCTTCTCACAATATCAAGAAAATTATTGCTTTTGATGACTAACTCTTATACAACAGCCATATATTAGGACACTACTTCCTATCTCTCCACTTGAGGCTACCTCATTTAGGTAATTTTGCTCGTTTCCATTTTACACATTTGGATACCAGACATGGCATCCTAAGACATCTTAGGATGCAATCTAAGAAAAATCCTCAATGCATTCACTGCATTCTCCACCCAACCCTTTCACTGACATTCATTAATGTTCAAAATTAATCTCTTAAACCTTTCTAACATTCTCCGACAGCAAAGTGTAGGCCATGGAATAATAAATTCAAGCTGCAACAAGCCAGGTTCAAGTGAGAAATCAGGAAAAGTTTCCTCACTGTCAGAGCAATACAATTGTGGAATCAGTTGCCTAGAGAGGTTGTGGGCATCCCCACAGTAGAGACATTCAAGCCAAAACTGGACCATCATCTGAGTGGGTTGGTCTGAACTGGTGCCCTGCGACAGCAGCAGTTGGACCTAATGGCCTTCCAGACCCTTCCAACCCTACGATCCTATGATTTTATGGACAGCAAAGGCAGAAAGCAAGACTGAATAGTATTTTTGTGAACTCAGAGAAGTGCTATGGACAGCATTTCCCACAAATGTTGTAAGTATACTACTGAATGGCCCATTTTCTAAAAAAAAGTATGGCTTCTGCATACACAAAGAGCACGTGGAGTGCATTCAAAAAACAAGACAGAAACTGTACCAAACTTCCATTAACCAGAGCAAAATTATGATGCAAAATTATACAGTCAGCGGCATCTTTGTCATTCTTATTTCCATCTTAATTAATTGTGTTGTTTAGTGCATTTTAGTATGCCTGAGGTGGAATACAAACCGATACATATTTGGACCAAGTGTAAATACAACCCAACTTGAAATATGGATAATACAAATTCAGCGGGCGAGGCCCTTCTCTGGGAACCCTCCGTGAAGGACATTAGGAGGGTAAGTACTTGGAGGAGGGCTTTCTCTGCTTTCACTATGGTGGCGCTCTGTCTATGGAATGCGCTCCCCAGAGAGGTCCGCCTGGCACCATCGTTATTTGTTTGTCAGCGCCAGACAAAGACCTTTTTATTTAAACATCATTTTAATTGCTAATAGTATTTATTTATTTTACATCTTTGGCCAGGACGTCTCCAATTATATTGTTTTTGTATTGTTATTATGTTATTTATTGTTGTGAGCCGCCCAGAGGCTTCGGCAAATGGGGCGGCATAGAAGCTTCTTAAACAAACAAACAAACAAACAAACAAACTGGCAATAGTAACACAGAAAATGGTGCAAGCTGATTGAAAACTGAAGTTTACACTGTCAGCTTATTGTCCTACTGCAAAGCTACATGCAGTACTAATGGCATTAATTTAAAATAATCTGAAAGTGTCAATGCCATTATCAACAAAATTGATACACGTCACAACATTTAGAACATTTTGTGCAGTTTCAAGAATCGCATTACAAAAATGTTGGGATAAGTTTAGAGAGCATATAAGCAACAGCTATATAAAGTATGCCAACGTTTCTTGGATGAAAAGTTCAAGAATTGTTAAGCTATTGGGCAGGTTTGCAAATCATGTTAAAGCACCCCGCAAATAAGCTACACAATATGAATTGTTCACGAAACAGTCCATGGGGAGTCCAACAGATAACTGGGCTCACTCACTTAGGTGCCAACATCTTCTAGCTAGCTTCCCAGCATCCTTCATGACAGAACCCATCTTGCCTTCCCATCTCCACACTAATAATCCCCTCCTTTCTCTAGTTGTTCTATTGTTGTTTTTTGAGCCTCCAAAATGTGCAGTTGGAGTCTTTATTTCAGTCCCTGAAAACTGCACGACCATTTGTCTTTTTTATTAGCCTTTTGTAGAAACTTAAGTGCACAATGACAGACATCTATTAAATGCAGTCTTGACTAGCTGTCAAATAAAAATTAACCAGGAAAAGGCAGCAATAGTAGGTGCAGCAAAGCAGGGAGGGGGTGACAATATCACACTCTTAGCAATGTAAACCTCTGATTTTTGAATGCTGAAATAACAGTTCAAAGTGCTCTTCACATTTCAACACATCTCCAAGACTCCAGCTGCGCCAGAAAAGGGAAATATTAACTCTCCACAACCTTTTCGGTTTCCTTTTCAGAGACCGTACCCCTGTTGTTACCATAGTTTGCCTCACTGTTTAAAAAACTGTTCATATATTTGATTGAGAAACAGATACTAATGGCGGGAAAGTAAATAGAATGGAAATATATACAAATTTAACAGCTGAAAATAAAAATGGAGGGGTCAATTGCAGTTACTACATCTGTGCAAATTTACATCTCATTCCCTGATCTGTACTTACTTTGCTATGAGGGTGATATTGTCACCATCACCTTTGGTGTACCGACTTTCGCTACTTTTTCCTGTTTAATGTTTATTTGACAGCTAGGCAATTGACAAGGCAAGGCTGCTCAGTTTCCTGCCCTGTCCACCTGGAAAGGGACATCTCTCTGGCATTTCTTTGCTGCAAAGAGGAGGTGCTAGTGAGTTTGGGTGAGGAGGGTAGAGATATTGGTGGTTTTTCCACTTTTATGGGGGTCTTGCGGCCCTAACCCCACAAATGTGGAAAGGCGGCTATACATGATCTGACTTGCATACAAATTCAATGTAAAGATTAATTTTCATTTTCTCAGGAACAGGACTCATGTGTAAGTGGGGACTACCTATACGTTTTCACTTCTTTTGTCTCTTATCTTTTCAGCTGAAAGTGTTGTGAATGACGGATCACTATGTAAACAACCCACATTGTTACTTATCTACAAGATTTACAACTCTACAGATAAGCTCTACTGAAAAGATCTTTACAATGCAGATGCTAACTCCTTAGTGACATCTCTCAGGGAACCCACAAGGGACTAGCTATCTTGGCCCCACCTTTCCTCCCTGAGGCGGGACAAAGCTTGGTTTTGCTCCAATCTGCGCAGAGAACGCCTAAGAGTCGCACGGAAAAGGTCTGCTCTGCCTTCTGTGTCTCCTGTGTCGTGCTCAGGAGGTTCAGTGTCAGGAGGAAGGGGGGCAGTCTGCTCAGGCCCTCTATGAGCATAATTCATAGTGCCTTTTCCCTCGGAGCTCTCTTGCTTTGATGTAGGCTCGACTATTTGCTCAATGGGTAAAGGGTCAGGATGAGGTATGGCCATCTGTTCAGCCATTCCCAAGCTAGGTTGTGGAGGAGACATTTGGCTACAGGGTCTCAAGCATAAATCCTCCTCGTGAGGTGCTGCCTCTGTGGGGCATCAGACATGACAGAAAGCTAGCCAAAAGATATCTGGTAACTGTGCAAACATTAGCCTATATACAGTCTCGGCCTTCTAAAATTTACCTACTCCAATTCCTTCTGACAGCTGGAACTTATATAACCACTAACATTGCAAAACTACATATATCAGACATCTCTAGGTCCATATTTGCACAAGACCAACAAAAATTATAATAAAAATAGCAAACACAATTTTTTGGGACTAAAAAAGAGCTAGCTCATCACAGACAATCACTCCAAAGTGTTGCTTAGGAATCAGTAAAGAAGCTATCCCTTGCAGCAAAAGGAACAAGACTGTGAAAAGCAGAAGCAGTCTTTGTTGGTCTTCTTGAGCAGATTGTAAGCCAAACCACAAAGCATGATGGAATCAGCTTTCCACATTTAGACAACATGGCAGTCCATTGTGGTTTGAGCAACCCTTAGAAGCATCCATGGGTTGTCAAGGTGGTTTGTTGCCCCACTATCCAGGAAACTGTCTAAGTTGGAACAATAGCAAGTGACTATGGCCATTGTAGCTTACTCACGATGGCTGCCATGACACGTGAATCATTTAGCTGAGAAAATGGCCATTACAAGGGTGGTTATGATGGATCTTTATAATATAATAGAAACCAGGCAGGGAATTTTGGCACAGATAAATTATTCTCATATTCACACATCATGTCCTAAAATGTTGTAGCTTGCCATACATTTTCAATTCATTTCTTCATTCAGGACAAAGAAGAGTTAGTGCTTCATGCCCAGATAAATACTGATCACCCTAAATGTAATTTCGTAATTTGTGCTGTGTTGCTTGGTTTTAATTTGTAATCACTTGAATTGAATTGAACTGAATTGAATTGTGGGGGTGGGGGGAAAATTAGACAAATTCATCAAGGTTAAATCAAATCCATCAGCATTAACTTTGATAGCTGGAAATAGAGGAGAGCTTTGCAGTGGCAGCATGGAACATGTCCGTGATTACTAAATACAACTGGATTTACTGGTATGTTTCTACACACACACACACACACACTGCAAATTGATTGAGAGGCCATGAATGCCAGAACACAACCCTGATGATGATGAAAGACAGGTTAAGGATTCCTGTCACACTGTAATTTTCTCTTCATCATGTCATATAAGCACAAATAATTCATAACTAGGTTTTAAACAGATGATTGTTTAGGGAGCAATTCATCCTTGTGAGTGTCTGGAATACAGGAAAGGTCATAAGCCTCATTTCTTTGCCTAGACAAGTAATTTACTAGACTCTTAAGCATTGTGGCTGCACAAACAGCCTGTGAAGAAAAAGCAGCAGCAGGAGGGAAAACACAGATTATCTGTGGCATCAACTTTTTCTACATGAGACCTCTGGTCCTGAGTATTCCCTTAAAGGTTGTTAGGGTCAATGCAAAATATTTAAGTATTTCCCCTTCCTGTGGTTGAAACTGGAGCCCTTGTTAGACTACGTATACAAGCACCAATCAGTGAGTTTGACCTGATAGTGTTACTGGACCCTACCAACTCTACTTTTCTATGGTATACTGTGTTTCCCCGGAAATAAGACCTAACCAGAAAATAAACCCTAGCATGATTTTTCTGGATGCTCATAATATAAGCCCTATCCCAAAAATAAGCTCCAGTTAAGATCATCAACCAGACGACGGGGAAACACGGTCGTATATCTGTTGTAACACACAATAGACATACTGAATTATAAAATAATAATGTTAATATATAATAAAATAGAAATAAATAATATTAACATTTACTTAAAATAAATGATTATATACATTATAATTAAATATTTGTAAATACCAAAGTGGGCGCATTTGGACGAGAGGTAAACACCTATGTAAACAGATGAACACGAAACTTATTGCCAAATGACCAATCAGAGTACAGACACAACGCATGAATAACGTCAATACGTCAAGTGTTGTAACAGGCGTACTTAATGCATGGATGCAAAACGCAAGATGGGTGTGAAAAGAAAGTGCTATTCCATCAAGCACAAGAAAGGAATCTTGGAGGACTCTCAGGGCAAGAATCTTATGGCTTGTAAGAAAAAAAGTAAGACATCACCTGAAAATAAGCCCTAGTGGGTCTTTTGGAGCAAAAATTTATATAAGAACCGGTCTTATTTTCAGGGAAACACTGTAGCCTCAATTTGTATAGGCACTTATTAACAATAGCACCTCAAAGGTAGAAAAATATTGGACAGTGAGGGAAAAAGATTGTCGAGGCCTGATTATATTACATGCATAACAGTTAACAAAGTCGAACTACATATTTCGGCAGTAACATTAAAATATATAGAAAGAGCAGAATTAAAAATGTTGTTGTTGTTGTTTAAACCAAAAATTTCCAAAGACTGGTTATGCTGCCTTTCATTCATTTAAAATAAACACCAGACCATGGTTTTGGAGCATAAGAATAAGTTACGTGTTTGTGCGTTCCTACCTCCCCCTTGGATTGCAATCCTAGTTCAAAGGCCAACATAATCTGGAGGCAATACAAACAAAACACCACAACAGCTAGTGTGTGGGAAGCTGATGAAGAATAGGATTCATTCAGGCTCATTTTTATAGTGGTGAACTATGGTTTGAAGTTACATGTAAACCATGCCAATGTTGGCTAACCAGAAAAAGCTTATCCAAGGATGCCAATGGGAGGAAATTAATGAATCTGCAAAGCCATACATTTTAGAGTTGACTGATTTGTGCTTTTCTACATCTCAGCACAAGCAGTCTACTACAACAATAATGGCCTTTGCAACTTATTTAAGACATATTAAAATGAAATGCTTAATATATAAACATTAGCTAATATATATATTTGTGCACTGTATGAGCTTCCAGCAACAGGCATACAAATATTAGAACTAACTATGAAGTATAAAAATTGATAGGTACACTTTTTTCCTAAAGAAAATTATACCAATTAGACCATGAAACTAATTTCCAAGGGACATGGAATAAGCAGCATTGCTCAGGTTGTTGAAATTGTACTGGACAGCACCCTGAAAGTTGAACTCTTGGGAGGTGGCTAGCAGAACGTACCACAGAATCTAATTGCTATTTTCATCTTGAAAGGGCATTAAGTCCATGAATACAACTTCCAACTAACATTTCAGGACTCCACTGACAGTTTTATATATTTCATGCCAACATCAGCTAAAGTTCTTAATCTTCTTGGAACAATAAAAGATCAATTGCTCGTATTCTCAGAGTAAATATTCATAACATGGTTTAAATTCCTGAAATACTATGGCATTTTTGAAGCTGTTCTTTAGAGAACCATGAGAAAAACAGACAGTGGTCTTACTGAGAATAGCTGTTCTCAGAGTCTCATGGAGGGCATTCTTTCAGTTTGGGACTGCCCCTCCTTCCATAGCACATCGTAAAGCAATGTCCATTATTTAAACACTTATCAAATTTTTAACTACTGTTGAACATACTTTATTCCAAAATACTCTTAAATATAGTTACAGTTCATATGCAACTTAAATATAACCAATTAATAATTAACAGTAAATTAATATATTATATTTATTATTAACATAATAAATTAATTTAAGACTTAAATATATCTATCTATAAAGCCCAATATTGTTACATCATATACTGTGATGTACACAAAGTTCCTCCCCTTTCACTACCAGGGAGACACGAGGTATGCACAGAAATGCACAGCAAAAATGTACAGGACAGCCTTATGGGTGGGAAAGTTTTGTGAATGCATATGTAGGCCTTTCCCCGCTGCCTCATCAAAATAATGAAACTGAAAATACACCAATGAGAAAGACCATTTAAGAGCCCTCAGTAAGGAATGGGAAACTCACCCCCCCCACACACACACACACACTCACAGATAGAAAGAACCAGGTTACAGTAACAACTAGACAAAGCACATGGGTACTGCAGCAAACTGAGTCTGCGGAGGTGGGGAGAACACCTTTCCTTCAGTTTCAAACTAAAGAGGACCTGCAGAACACAGGTTAATCTGCCCCTTCCCAGGTCGGTTTTCAGAAGCAGTAAATGAGGAGTGCTGATGTTAATATACACTGATAACCATATAAGCAGATCTATATTTGAGGTGCTTGGGTAACTACAGAGAAAGAGAGAATGGTGGGGGGGGGGCTCTCTGATGTATGGTAGGGGGAGCAGGGGTCAATAGATCCACTTTATGTCAAAGGATACTGAATGGGAAGCAAAAGCAGGGCAGAGCTGAGTGTGCCTTGAACAGAAAGACCTGGACACTCTGCTCCTTCTACGTCGCTTGTTTGTACAAGAATTATTTTCAACCGCAACAGATTTGCCTTTATATGGGAGATTTCAAGTTTAACTATTGTGAAAGGGCACCACAGCCAAATCAAAAGAATTTTTATCCCAAAAGTATAAACAGATTACATACAGTGCTAGCTTTACATCAGATACAGTATCTTTGAACTTCTCTTTCTTTCTTGGGCAATTCATCAGATATATCATTCCTCTAGTCTGAGAAAAGTTTCTTGCTATATGGATCCTTATCTAGCACAACATAGGGCCAACTCACAGGACGAGAATGAAACAGGTTACCATTTCAGATGGCACTATTTAATTACACATTTTACATGTTCATTGCAAAGGCACAAGCAGGAAGAACATCTTTGAAGCAGAAGCATACAAAATGTGGCTCATCTCTTTGTGTAACTGTTTGCCTTTCCATTTTAGGAGTTTATCTCTGCAGAACAATCTCACTCTTTCAAAGACAGAACTGTGCATCAGAACTTTGCACTGTCCTGTCCATTTACTTTACCATAAAGAAAAGAACAACATTTAGGATAAGGAGTGCTTCATAGCCAGTTTAGCCCAGAGAGGCTTCTGGACTCATCAGAATTTAATGAGTCATTTAATCTAAGAAATAAATTAACTGGTGTTGTGTGATCATGTTTAATGAAGCAGATATGTGCAAAAGGTCTGTGCTGCAATAGCAGTATACACAGAATAAAGCAAAGACTTATCAACCCAATACAGGATAGAATCCGGATCTTAGAAGCTGGCTGAAGCCATGAGCCAAGAGAGCTGGTCTCTCCACCCGACATGTATCATCTTCTTCTCTACACACCCTCTCTGAAACCGTGAGATGGGGAGAAGGGATAGTGCACAGTTGCTACATTCCCCTGAGCACTTCAGCCACTGAAGCAATGGCAAGTTAGTGGTGGAGTGATGTGCGCAGACATGAAAACCAGAAACGTAATGGCAGGCAATGGCACAAGGACAGCAGGCCATCGAGGAAGCCAAGGGGGAAAGAAGGAAGGAAATGCTCGCCCTTCCAGGATCAGTGGTGACAACCTCTTATTTCTTAACAGAATTTCCCAATTATAGAATTTAAACTGTTAGGCACAAAACTAATTTATAACACTAAAGGGAATGCAGTATTTCCGTAGAAGTGCAGAGTTACTTAGTATACATGTTTTTGTCTAATTAATTAGAAAACATAGTAGTGAGACAGAGTAATACAAAAACTTTGCTGGCTAAGACTGCCAAGGGAAGAAATGGTGTCCAACAACACTGCCAACTCATTGTTTTGTAACTGAAGGTGCCCCTGCTCTACATTTTGGCAAGCCACAAACTGAAGAGCTTTTCCTGGATTCTTATAAAAACCATCTTATCCATTGTCTCTATTTATAGCAGGTGGCATAGCATTATGTTTTATGGAATCATAAACATTGCAATGAAAAGTATAATTTGAATTTACTGTATAATATTAACACTCTTACCTGTTCGATATTTTACCATGCAAATCATTTTAATAATGTAATGTACAGATAGAGACAAAAATTCTATTTACAACTGAAATTACAAACAAGAAATGGGACAAAAACAAACCCAAACAGTGCTTATTGCTGGTGAATTATATAGCCTGTGAAACAGCTTCACCAAATGCCTCATTTTTGCCTTTACAGATTTAGATCTTCCCCAAGAAACACTTTCCAACTGACTCCCACGTGGGAGTGGAGTGCTAGGCGATTTTTTTATTCGGATGGTAGCACCTTATATATTATGGAATACCACTCCGACGGAAGTGCAACTTCCAGGAGTTAAAAGCTCTAATGCAGAAACAAAATAGCACATTGTGCAAGTTTGGACCCCTGCCTTAAAACCCTGATCATCAATTAAGGAACAGTGTCAAAGCTGCTTTCCAGTATTACTTAATTATAAACAACCAATCAGTTCAATAATCAAGACCTAATAGGAATCAGCCATATGCAACACTGGTAAAATGGTCAAAGGCAGCCACCCCAAGAACTATATGGATAGCAAGAGCATAGTTCAGAAAACTGATTCAAAACACTTTTGTCATCTACTTTGGGATTAAAGAATGCATTTTCTTGTATGGCGCATCACTGCAGTATTGAATATGATACCTCTGCCAGTGGATCTTACGGTATTTGATATATGCGACTGTTTTTTTTTAAACTCTGTTGTGTTGTTGTTCTTAATTTCAGTTTCTTAGTGTACAAGCAGAATGCAAGTAATTTAATGAATTACAGAATGATGGGAGTGATTCTGAATTATGATTTTAAAGCAGAACAACAGTTTTCAGAACTATAGTTGAGAGAATGGTCACAGATGAAGGCATTAAATTTCACATAGCAGATGCCATAAACCTTTTAATTCCCAAACATTGTGCAAGTTTGGGTTAAGTTCTGTTTTTTAGAAAATGTTGCCAATTTTCATTCATTGTTTTCTACCAATCTGCAGAATATTACATATACACTTTTAATTTTAAAATTTATTTAGAGGGGAGGTTTATTACCAGGGGTCTCGATGTTTGGAATCCCAAGCATTTTTTCAAACATAGTACATTTCAGTACTGCACATTAGCCAAAACTGTCTAGACAAAGCACTGAATATTTCCTGATTTATTTTCTATTTACTAGTTTTGAATAGTTTTATTTTGCCTTGGGAGGCTTGTACCTTCAAAATGGCTCAAATTAAATAAAATACTGTAGGACAACAAAAGAAGGCCTGCACATCCTAGCTAGCCATCACATCTGAGGAATCCTGCAAGTGGCAGGACTTTTTTCTGATTCAAAATACGTGGGATTGTACCCTAAATTACTTTATTAAAACACTGTTTGCACATTAAATTTACTGAAAATACAGTGCCTTCCTATTCTGACAAGACAAATGTACTTCTAATTTAGCTTAATAAAGTGAGAGACAGACTAATAATTAAAAACAGGTCGACAATTTAATTTAACTGCATACCGAAGGCAATTGCGTGCTGCAAAAGCAGTGCACCATTTAGAACACATGCACTGGCAGGGGGGAAGGAAAATTAAAATTGACAGTGCTAATGTGTGTTTAAAAATAGAATATTGCTCATTACACTGAGAATGAAAAACCTGCAAAGGAAAGATTTTATTTTAAGAGCTGAAGGATAATCATGGGTACACTAGTAGAAAAAGTGAACAGTGCAAGAGATTTCAAATGAGCGATTCAGGCAAAAGGATTCATAAGGACCTTCTGCTTGATTGAACTGCAGTAGCATTGTCTTGGAGAAGAATTGCAAAGGAGCCATGATGCAACAGGCCGACAGTGGACCTGTGAACATGTTGCTAAGTCTACTGTTCTGCAGCATATGGAATACTTGGGAAGATCCTATGAAAATGAGGAACAAGTACAGGCTACAACACAAGTATAGAGTGGTTAGTAAGGGAGGCACGAAACACGTGAACACCACCTTCTGGCTCGGAGTCCATAGTGGAGGCAATATATGTTGCTTTCTGTGTGAACGTTAAGCCTGGAAGCCTCCTGAAATTAAACCTCGACCCATGCATTCACATGGTGACTTCTCTACCTTTATGCCTTCTAGATGCAACTCCTTATCTGTAACACAGCAGTATCTTATACATATTTACAAGGGTTTCTGAAATAATTTACAGGCATTGGGTTAAAAACATTTACATGGCCCTGAAGACTGGGAAATCCACAAAGCTTAAAAGCCTGAAAAGCAATCATAGTAGTCATAGTCCTGCTAGAATACTAGTAGCCTTCCAGACTACTACCTGGTCTCTTAGCAGCTTGGCTTAAAAAAATATTCTATCAAGAGAACTGATGGTAGAGGGACACCATTGATTTTTCCTCTGTATCAGTCCTAGAGGAAGAAGCTAGTCTGAAAACCAAGTTCCCTGGAAGAGGAAGATGAGGGATTATGCCTTCCTCCACAAGCCCACTCATTCACATAAGTGGAATTCCATGCACTCAGCCATGGCTACCAGGGTGACTTGTTAAGATACAATCATGCATAAGCATTAATTATTAGTAACCATGGAGGACACATAGAATATCTTTAAATGGTATTCTTGCATTTGCTTCTGTCCAATCCCTGTACTTACAAAACAAAGCAGCAGGGCAGTAAGAAGGTTAACATATCAAACTTCCTGGTGAATTCATGACGTGGCTCATAATACTAATTCAATAATCTCTGATCAGTCACTGATCACGAGAAGTTGCTATCCATGATCCCCAGCTTTCTCAGAGCAAAGAACAGAGCAAACTTTGATACAGTCATCTTTATCCATTTGAACTGAACCCATGAATTGGCCTTCTATTGCTTAGAAAATATGACACTAGTCACTGACCTGCAGGGACACAAGTTGCTGACCTCCTATTCCATTCTACTCAGCAAGAGACAAGCCTTCAGAAAAAAGCTGCCTCAAGAATCACTATTGATATCACTAGAGTGACATTTCCTGCATATTTTTCTGATGGATGGCGCCACTCAGTGTTCCATATATTAAAGGAAGATACAAAACAAACACCAGGCTCTCTGGCACATAATTTACATCACATTAAGGTCTCATCCCTTACCATCCTACCTACCTTTAAGAGAACCCAACTTACAGTCAAAGATTATTTTCAGTTCAGCTGGAACTAATCTCCACAACCCTGTCAAATGCTTAAAATTAACTTTCCAGAGCAAGCCTTAAGCTACTAGGGGCTCTAATAGTAATCTCAGGGTGTTTCATCCAATTCACTACACTGGTGGAAAGTACAAGATACACTATTAAATTAAAAAGCTGTAGCATTTTAATCCCAGACTGTTAATTAGCTGCTGCTTTGGACAATGCTGCAATGTCAGTCCTAGCTCATCAATGCTTTGTCTTGTATTAAATATGAACATTGAAAACCTGCATTTTATTGTTTTTAAAATATCCTACAGCTATTTGAAATTATTTTAAATGGTGATTAGATAGTTGACAATACAAGGATAAATATGCAGTGGGACGCTTCCACTTGACTTGTGAGTTTCTGAGAAAAGAGACATATGAACAGTCTTAGAAATAAATCCTAGCAGGTATGGAGCAAATAATGTATTTACTATGTTTCTTATACTGAGCTACCTAACTTTAATCCTCTGTGCACCGATGCCCCAACCAACCCTCCTCCAGAGCGTCTTTTGCATCTATACTTAGTCCCACATGCAGCAATGGTGAGAAAGGATGAGGCTCTACTTAAATAAGGTATGACTCAATGAGGCCAACCTTCTGTACGTTCTGCTCAGATACGGATCCTGGGGTCATGTGGCAGGGCTGAGTAGAATTCTTTCCCTGCTGTATTGCTCAGTTCTCACATTGGTCATGAAAAAGGAAAAACTGACTAATGCAGGGAATTTATTTTGCACTGGTGTACTCAATCATGAGCAGAAAGCTGGGGCAACATAACAGGCAGTTGCTCTGCCTCCAGGAATCTACACCTCCCTGAGGGCTGCAGCCATTCAGCTTGGACAAATATAGGCACATGGAGTTGTCATACTAGGTCATATATTGATCCTTCAAGCACAATATCGTTTCATCTGGCAGGAGATTTCCAGGTAGATTTCCAGGTATTTGGAAAATCAGCCTCACACTCAGCAAATGGCATTCTGAAATTCTTTACTACCACATCAGACTCCAAACACCATTCCACAGCAACATTTTACAAGGGTGGGGGGGAAATCAAACACAAAACAGGGACAGGACGTTAGAAAGGAAGTTGCTTAGAACAAGGAAAAAGGGATAAGCACACTCTAACAAAAACAATGCATCGGAACTCACCTCCCATTGGAGCAGTGCATGCACTGTTTAGACTTAAGTTTAGAAGTGAATATGCTGTTGCTTTGCCTAATAAGACTGAGGCTGCAAAATATTTTCAGTGTTCTTATACATTGCTGGTGTGGTTAGTGATTACAGCACTGAGTTTAAACCGGAAGCATTCTGACTGAATCCCTTGACCTTGGCCATTTACTTCTCAACCCTTCTGAACCACATCCTGGTACTAAGCAGACACATTGGCTATTGTCCACAGAGGTGAACAATATCACATGGGATATGTAGCTCCTTGAAGATGCAATGGGATTTGGGCTGCCATTCCCTTAGTGTCTGGACTGGAGCTAGGTTCTGATCAGGTTCAATATTGGATATGATCACTTTTTTTCACCTTCTTCCCAGGTCCCAGGTCCAGAGTATTTTAGGCTTATTTGTCTGTTTGACCTGCTTGGGCTGATCTTGAGCTGTTGGTCTGGGGAGGTCACCAATGCTGTCGGTACTGGATGGACTGGTGCTCCTGCCTTGTCTACTTAGACCTTTTGCCAAATCACAGATAACTTGCTATCTTTTACAAACAAACTTCAAACTATGGTTTCAAAGATGGCTAATAGTCTAATATTTAAACTGAAAAGCTTATCACTTGTCATCTTCTAACCAACTTCTCAGTGTACCCAGATGAAAAGATAGTTCACCGTTATTTTTTTTTCAATATTTTTTCCCTAAGCATCACCAAACAGATGGCTTCCCCACTGTCCCCAAAGACACATGCATACAAAAGAATGGGTACTTGATGGCATTAGATACACTGAAGAAATTGTAGCCTCGTTTCCTAATATTTGCGGGTTGTTATTTTAACCTGAAAAGATCTAAATGGCGACATTAAAGGGGACTAACAAAATAGTACAAATAACTGTGGGGCACGGCAACCAAGAAATGGAAAGTACTAAAGATTTCAACCCTAAAAAAGGGAGGGTGAGAGAGAGACCAATGACAGCACAGGTCAGCCACTGGCACATTTACACCAGCACTATGAACCGAAATCAAAAAACTGAATGCATAGGATTCATCATTTATTAAAACATGTTTTAGGTCTCATATGATTTATATTTGGAGCTGCCATGTTGCTAGGAAATTAAAATGAAACACAGCAAGTGTTTATGTGAAATCCATATTGCTGTGTGGTCTTCTGTTTGTTCAGCATGTGGCACACTAGAAAAATGAGCGCAACTTAAATAGAATCCCATTTTAACAGCAACCTTTCCAATCAGTTTTTGAACAGGAAACTTAGAAAGAGCAAAACAAAACAAATGTGAGGATGGGCAGAAAGAAAAACCCACTTTTTTTGGAAGAGTCAAAACTGGCAAGATGCGTAGCTTCATTTGCTTCTTAAAGCTAACTGTTCCAAATGTACCCATCTCTATGGATATTTTTTTTTCTTTAAATCAACTTCTGCTTACCAGATGGCAGGTGCTTTTTTAATCTCCAAAAATTTACTTCTGCCACATGTGTTTTAAATGCATATAAAAGATGATAAAAATTAAAAGGTCAGTAATATAGATGCAGTCACTAGTCACATGAATATTGATTGATTGATTGATTTATATCCTGTCTTTTTCCTACAAAGGGCTCAAGGCAGCTACATCAATTTCCTCCTCCATCTCATCCCCGCAAGAACAACCCTGTGAGGTAGGTTGGGCTGAGAGTCTGTGACAGGCCCAGAGTCACCCAGTTGGCTCCATGGCTGAGTGGGGATTCAGACCCAGATCGTCTGAATCCCAGTTCCGTGCTCTTCACCACTACGCCACACATATGCATGATGTACCGTATGAGCCCTGCCAACTTCAGGATCATAGCAAAAAAAAAGCTTCTAGCACCACTCTATGAAATGTCCAAATTTAAATCTTCAGGAATCCCTGAATACATTCCACAAGATACCCCGAGTCCTTCTGCAGGGACTTAGCCAATGGATTTTGTTGGTAACATCCATAATTTTTATGTTGTATTTTAAGATAGTTATACACGGTTTAGAAATGCCATACGGATATCTATACATGCATCCAAACAGAGAAATAGCTCTTTAAAAAATTCAGTGAGCGAGGGAGGTCAAATCTAGCTTTTTTGTTGTTGTTATGACCTGTCAAGTCATCTCTGATTCATGGCAATCCTATAAATGCCCTTCAAAAATGTTCTGCCCTTGACAACCACGCTCGGCTCTTGTAAACTCAAGATTGTGTCTTCCTTTGTAGTTAAAGTTAGTCCTCCCCTTCTGATGCTGATTTCAACTTTGTGTAGTATGATTGTATTACACTTGCTTTCTTATACTGTACCCAAAGTGTAACACCTTCTGTTTTCCATTTTTGCTTCTAGGGGAGAGCTTTGGCTTGATTTGATCTGCGACACTCTTCTCCAGCACGATGTTTCAAAAGTACCAATTTCCTTCTTCTCAACTTGTATCACAATCCAGCCAATTAATCCAGAATACAGTGTGCAGATTGTATATGGTAGCAATATATTGTGTCAAAGTATTTAGTAATGTGACTGGGGTTTTATGACAGATAATCTTTAATGTATTTCCTTTTTTAAAAAAATTATTTATTTGAATTAATTGGCCTTTCACCGTAATAAAGTTCTATCCATCCATCTATCTAATATGCAGATGATCCTGGGCATGGTCGTCAGTGAAACACCCTCAACACCACACGATCTTTCCTAGTTCCTTCACTGCTACCCTTTCACGTCTCAGTCCTCTTCAAATATCTTGGCTGCAGGAATTGTCTTTTGGCAATTCTTCCTAAAGAATGGCTGTTTACAGTCTACAGTTCTTCTGGTCATGGTCAATTGAGTTCAGCAATGAACATGTGCTCTTTATCTGGATTTTAAACTCCTCAGGAATGTTATTTAAATTGCATTTTCACACTATGTTTCTGTTAGTCATCTTTTTAAACTGTGCTCTTTTATATATTTATTTTTTATTTATTAAAACATTTTTATGCTGCCCCATTCGCCGAAGATAATATAAAGAATATTATCTTACCAGTATCTGCTCTTGGTCTTGTTTTGGCAGTGAAAATACAACTTCTTTATTTGCCACGACCAATTACATAGCCTATATCACTTCTGTACTGATTTTCTGCTGATGTTCACATGTACACTCATTATTTTTATTTTATTTTATTTAGCAAACTTGTATGCTGCCCCATTCGCTGAAGCCTCAGGGAGGCTCACAACAATAAATAAATAAATACACAATTAACCATATAAAACAGCAACCAAACACTCATTTGATTGGTTGCCTGAAATATGTATTTATGATAAACAGCTAGTTGGCTTCACAGAATTCTATGAGGTTATCCCTAGGTCAAATACTCCCACAGCACTGGATATTGTTTTGTTTCCTGCTTTTGCATTCCAGAATCCTATGATTCTCCTGTTTTGTCTAGTTTTGGTACATTATCAATTTCCTCTCAGTTGCCTCCATAAAAGTTTTCAATTTCTTCTTCAGCATCTGTTGTTGCAAAGTTGACTTGAATGACGGATATACTGATAGGTTCTCTGAGATGTACTGCCTCTGTTACATGTTATATCAGAATTAGAGCCACTTTGTTTAAATTTGTCACTTGCAGAGTAAATCATTTTGTGTTTCTGTGACTGAAATTGTCCTAATCCAGTCCACTTCGGTTTGTTCACAGCAAGTAGGGCAATATATAACATACTATTTCTTGCTTTATGGTTTCCAGCTTCCCTTGATTCATATCCCTCACATTCCATATTCCAATTGTATGTGTTGTACAGCATCAGACTTTCCTTTCACCTGGATGGATTCCTACTTGACAGTCAGTGTAAACAGGCATGCATTCTATGGAGGAAGGTGAATTCACTATGCAAACAATATTGAATATCTACAAAATAAAGAACCTGCCAAAATAAAACTGAGCTGCGAACAAGTCTTAGCACGTGAGTTTTACTATTTTTTTTTAAGTCAGACCATTGAGAACTTTTCAATATCTACATATTAAACATTTTACTATTAATACCTTAATATATAGCAATTTAAAAGGTAAAAGAACCTGGTAACTCCTATAAAATCTCTCTTATAAAGTTGAGTGCATAACTCCCTGGAAAAGAGAATGTTTTTCTTCAGTAGCTCATGCTCATAAAGGTACTAATGAAACATCCATGAAAGTTTTTTTTAATTGCCTTGCTTTTCATTTTCATAATGCTTAAGAATGTATTTGTTCACTGAATTAGGAGAAATTCAGAAAGCCTTATACATTCTTATCAGAACATCTGCTAAAATGAATCTGGATTAAATCTGTCAGTGTAAAACTAAGGAAAGTAATAATTTTCCAGAACACTTTAATTAACACTTCAGAATTTGTTTGGGTTCTTTTTTTTCCCCTTCTCAAATGTCAGAGTGCTGTTTCTTCTTGCCTTTTGCAACTCATAAGAACACAGGAAAAGCACAGCACTCAAATTCAATAAACACAATTTTAACAATGATACCACATTTATTTTTAAAGGTGATATTAAAATACTCAAAGTAAGGCACACACAGAATTCGGGTGACCCAGAATAAGCATTGCAGCAAAAAGGGAAACGTAAGAAATCAGAAGGTGTCTTCCTGCTAGTTCATGTTGTGTATTTACACAACCACAGCAACCTGAACAAGATCAATTGTGGCCAGTTTATGAATAATATTGACCAGGTAGTGGACAAAACTATATGCTAAAGTGATGCTTGATCCATGCGATCCTAAATAAAATTAATCAGCCCAAACTACTGTCTGACCCCAGTTTAGGCTTTCCTACTGCTCATAATACATGTTAACTACCGTAAATTAGAGAACTAAGTTGATGCTCTCAAGGGTATCTCAATTATTAGATGTCTGCTACAAAAAAAGTGCCAGGCAGTTATAACAAGAGCCCCTTTGTTTTCACTATTTTTGTGGTAAGGACCATACCACAAAAAGGAACCATTACTTAATGCTGTGCTCACCAGAAAAATCCCCCAGGGAAGCAATTATCAACTGATAACAAGGATACACAATGGATTTTCCTTTCACTAGTCAATTTCCCCTTGACAGTGAAATCTGCACACCCGTTCATCTCCATACCATGATGAAAAGCACTCAGAGTCCTCTTATATTTGCCTTAATTCTAGAAGGATTTTTAAAAGAATTGTAGTTGCCTTCTTGCCTTAAAAAGCAAAGGAACGAGTTAGGACTAAGCCCCTTTCACCACTCTCACAATTTTATTTATTTATTTATATTGTGATTTATATCCTGCCTTTTTCCTACAAAGGGCTCAAGGCAGCTTACATCATTCTCCTCCTCCATCTTATCCCCACAACAACAACCCTGTGAGGTAGGTTGGGCTGAGAGTCTGTGACTGGCCCAAAGTCACCCAGTTGGCTCCATGGCTGAGCGGGGACTAGAACCCAGATCCTCTGAGTCCCAGTCCCATGCTCTTAACCACTACACCACACTGGCTCTCACAATCATTCAGACCCCTCCACTGCTGTGTTATCCTGGGTACAATCAGAGCTGGGTGAACCCTCTTCTGCACATTACCTTCTAGAATTCAGGGATATACTCATCCTGAAGTCATGGTTCTTTTGGATCTTCTTCACATGGAGATTTGATATTGAAAGTGTAAGATGGTTCCACTTCAGCTAGGGTACAAAGACTAAGGCAGCTTAGAGTCTTTGGTTGATGTAAGAACTCTGAAGGACAGGCGAGAATTCCTATTCAACCAAGTCCACTGTGATAGGGGATGAATGGCAAGCAAATAAAAAGGCAGAGAGCCATAACTCAGTGGTATGAGCTGCTTTACATGCAGAAGATCCTAGGTTAAGTCCCCAACTTCAGTCACTTAGTTGGGTTAGGAAACAATTGTACATAAAGCTATGTCAATCAGTACTGCCAATACTGGTCTAGATAAACAAAAGGACTGACTCAATATAATGCAACTTTCTTTTTTCCCAAAGAGAGAACTTTCCTGGTGACATAACCTAGGTGTATCTGGACAGAAAGCCTGAGTAAACAGAACAATCCAGAACTAAAGACTGGTCAGGGATATGGCCACAAATAAATATGGTGGAGAGGGTCAGGTAGGAAAGAGGGCCTTGAATACAAAATGGTGCCAGAAAAAAGCAGCCCTTTTAGAAGGTCAAACTTATAGCTAAAGGTAACAATAATGCTAGGGAAAGCTGAACACAAAAGACAAAGAGCAAGACTAAATATGAGATGTACTAATTACATGAAGGAAGCCACAGACTTGAGTTTGCAAAAGCTGTGAAAGACAGGACCTTCTGGGTGGCCTCCATTCATTCCTTCATTCAGTGATCACTTGACAGCACAGAACAACAGCAAAGGAGACATCACAAAAGGAAACCATCATTACATCACCCTGAGTCTGAGCACCACACTGCAGGTTAGAGAACAAGATTTTCAATCCAATCTTTCCATAGGCAGAACAGGATAAAGGAAAAGAAGAAAAATAAAATTATTCCCACACCCAAGTATTAATGACATTTATATTCTTCCTCCCCAACAAGGAGCCAAAGGCAGCATACATAACCCCGTTCCTCTTCGTTTTTTCCTCCCTGCCAGGTAGATAAGCCTCAGGGTCAACCACTGGCCAACATTCACCCTGTGAGCTTCATTGACTAGCAGGCTCTAGAACATGTGAGTTAGAATCCAACTCACTAGTCAGTTTCTTCATTTTAACTAAATGGACAGGAAGTTGTTGTCAGCCCATGTTAAAGAAAATAGGAAAATTTGCCTTGCTTTTTCACAGCCTCGGCTAATTCGTATTTTGCTGCCACACAAATATCAATCAGCCCAGATGTATTGAAATTAGTGAACAGCTAAAATCTACGTACCAGCTACATTTAACCATATGCATGTGTTTATGTGCTTTTGTCCAAGATAAAAGGGGTAAAGATGAGGATTACATTTAATCAAAGCATATGTTTTAACGCATACCCAGCCTTTCGCTGCCAAGAAGCAGTTAGCTACTCTTATTGACTACCCAGTCAATGGCATTGCAAGAGCATCTTGGTACAAGAAGTGCTTTTAAGTTCAGCCAGCCTTCTCTTAATAATTAAAACTATCAGACTGGGCGAAGAAAGGAGGAGGAAATATGTCTCTTTAATACCTTAAATATTCTATGAGTAATTTACTTCTTATCTCACCAATCTTTTCATTTTTACTGTTTGGGGATTTTCACAGCAATATCACAAAAACTGAGAAGTATAAATCCCATGACAAAATTTGACATATTAATTCTTTCTTATGATTTCTTTATATGCATCATCCACAATTCAGAGAAATAAAGTTAAACTTAATTAGCATTAAATTATCCTATAAAGAGCATCCTTTGAAGTCTGCCAGTACTCTAATACAGCCACATTTAAATTGGGGAGGGGGAAAAAAGCTACCCTTGAAGTTTTTTAGCGATATGTATACACAAAGGAACTCAAAAATGTTAGCTAGGGTATTGCCTGGTTCTGTTGTTATCTATACCTTTTAGCTTGTGCAACTAGAACATGTACGCAAACATACTAGATGAACTGAAGTCTTCTACCTATGTTCTTCTGTGTTTCACAGAGGGAAGTAAGGGCTCCAAACAAACATCCCCTCCAGAAAGACTGGGGAAATTGTGTTGTTCTCATTGTATTTATACCACACCTTTCCTTCCTCTTGCAAGGAATGCAGGGTGGCTTACAAGTTTTTCCTCTCTCTCCATTTTTTTCTTGAAACAACCCCGCAAAGTAGGTTAGCCTGAGAGTCCATGATTGGCTCAAAATCATTCAGTGGGATTCAGAGCTGAGCAGGGACTAGAAACCAGATTCCTAAGTCCCAGTCCAATATACCAGAATGGCTCTCTTATGGAAGGCAGTTTTAGCATATCCTGATCACAAGTTGCTTAGGGCATACATGCAGCTTACAAAGCCTAGGAAACAGCAAACTAAAGGGAAGCCACTATTATGTATGTGGTGCCTCCTTTGTGAGCTGAAGTTTGCTTACTGTGCATTGTATTTAACTAGCTTATTTTAAGTTTTGCACATGGTAGGCATGTCATGAGTGGAGCTAGGGGTCAGACTAGATGGCCTGGGAGGCTCTGTTTCTATGTTTCTATTTAATGTTAAATTTAGGAATTACATGGTTACACTTAAATTTATATACTTACATGGTTATAGTGATATTTTATAGTACAAGCCCCTTGCAAAGTCTGAAAGATTGCCAAATAAATACAATAAAGGACAACAAATGCAACAAGCATCAAAACATTTAAAGCTATAGGCAAAGCCCTTACACACTTCATCATGATTAAATCTCTTGCATGAATAATGTAAAGAGACAAAAGCACATGCCAGGGTTTCAAACTTTATGTTTCACTAACCTTCAACACATAGTTAAAATACGCTGCCCAATAAGTAATCCATCAAAAGGTATGAAAATAAAATAGCAAAAGGCAATTAATTACGGCCTTTCCAAACAGGGTGCTCTCCAGATGCTTCAGATTTCAGTTTCAAGATGGCCAGTGGTTTGCAATAGTAGAAACCGTAGCCCAAATCATACAGAAAGCATTGGATTGGCAAGACTGTTTAATGGACATCAAGGTAATAGCCATACCTCATACTTCATTATTGAATAATAGGCCTGAGTTTAACTCTAACACAATTTGTGTATTCCCTGCAATAAACAACCCCTAGGTTTGTTGCAAATATGAGTAACTCACTTAATAAATTCAGAAGAGATCAGGGTGAATGCCATCTGCTGCCAAAAACAACAACAGTGACTAAAACAAGAATAAACTGTAACCAGGAGCATCAAAGCAGTTCCTAGGAGATTATGGCCTTATCCTCAAAAATACCATAAGTTAATCCTGCATATTTTAGTATTTATTGCACTGGATTCACTCCATAAAATACTCTTTTCCAGGCTTCCAGCTACTAGGCTAACTCTGCCCCGCTCAAATACACTATAAGCTGTAGAAGCACAAGTAAGGCAATTCACTTTCATCACCTCCTTTGAGTTTTATGCGTTTCCCTTTTCCAAATAACACTCAACTTCTTATAGCTTCGTCTACCCATTGAGCATGCTTATTCCTAAATTATTATCTGGCCAGGGCAACTTCTTTTCTTTTCCTTCTTTTTTTTATAACTTTTCTTTTATAACTTCTTTTATATTGTTTATATTTTTTATTTATTTTATAGTATTAATTTTAATTTTATATTGTTATTTTTGTATTGTATTGTATTTTATTGTGTTGTAAGCCGCCCCGAGGCTTCGGCAAGGGGCGGCATAGAAATGTTCTAATAATAATAATAATAATAATAATAATAATAATAATAATAATAATACATCAGCTGGGTCAGGGTGTTTCTCCAGCTGCCATGTCTTGTTTTACTTCTACAAACCTCAGGGCTCACGTGAGCATGCTGTTCCTTCCTTCTTGTTTCTCACTGGTCTCATTTTGACAATATTTCTGTCAGGATGGAGAAGTTCTCTGTCAAAAAAAATTGAAATCTTGTCCCGCACTGCTCTGTCATCATGACTTATTAGGGTTGCTATTGTTCTGTTACAGGTCTTCAGTGAAATACTACATCTTACAAGTTCATCACCCGGTACAGCAAATTGTTAACATCTTTCTCTTCTTTGCATTGTTCCTGAAAACTTTCAGATCATTATCTAGAAAAAGCTGACAGTAAGCATGCATCCTTTATTTGATTTTACTTTTCTCTTGAATGAGCTTTTAAGGTATGCAACTAACCTCTGTTTTTAATAAGATGACAGATTTTGCTATCAACTAACAGGAAATTATTCCAGATTCTGGGGAAAATATTCTTTGCTCTCCCAATCCTCCTGACCTTTTTGTATTGAAATCTAATTTCCATTCTGCAAATGCTAATTGGTTTAGCTCTTAAGTGACATCTTATAACCAAGTTCTTTGCTGTCTTTTTTGTATTCTGATTGCTACTATATAAACACTTGAGGTTTCATAGCCCTCTAAGAACCACGTACAATACAAAGGACTTTATCTGTGATGTCCATGCCAAACTTTCATTTTTCTGATCACGTATACAATTAATCCTGCATTAAGAGCACCAAATATACCATGAATATACCACCAAATATAGCAAGAGCACCAACTATGTCCTAACCCTAAGTGATCACTTAGGTCATCCTTAGATGCTCTGTCTTCCACTGCAGGCGCCTCTGCCAAATGATGTTCATTTGTCACCAGAGAGACCGTTTTCTCAATGGTATTGTTCATTTGTAAAATGCTTTCTCCAGGGCATCTCAGCAGTGTTCCTGTTACCTTTTCAGTATCAAGGCCATACCTTACTTCTCCAAGCCTTTCAAAAAGAAGACTTTATTGATTTATTTAATGTTGCCTTTATCTGTTCCATGCCATTTTGCAATGGCATCCTGTATGCCTGTCTTTTATACAGCTGTTTTTATACAGTTTTATGGCTATCCCTGTCAAAAGCCACCTTACAGAATTGTATTATAAATATTGGTGAGCTGAAATTTTGTAAATGAATAAAATGAGTAACCTGAATATCTAGGGGTTGTGTTGTACTGCATCTTCATGTGATTTTTCCTTCCATTTATGAAAAGATGAGCGAAATACAAGGATTAGCTACAATCTGAAAATATAGTTGTGGAAGCCATTTAAAAATAGAGAACTGTTTCTCCCGTCTCAGCCACATTACTTTTAAGAAAAAAGAAGGCAACACATGATCAAACCTATTAAAATGTTTATGCATGAGATCAATACCTATTGCCCATTGTAGAGGATTTTAAGCCTTGACTTTAGTTATTGAAGTGTATAATAATTTATGCTGCTTATCAGTTGATGCTGTTTATAGAAAACTTAACTAGCTTTTAACCTGGGAAGGAACAGATTTAACTGAAGCAAAAACTCACTTCAGATTTACACAAAATCTTGGGATTAATAAAGACTTTAGATTCATTAATAAATCTTTTCTCCTCCTATTGAGGCAATGGTTTAAATTAAACTTTACCAACCCGTTTCATTTTAATCCCTTGAGCTGACTTCTCACACACTCCTGGTTTTAATTCAAATTGGCACCTCCCCCCTACCTGCAAGTTATAGCCAGAGGAGAAAACCAACCAAGAAATTATGAAAGTTAAACCAGTAACACTTTCAGGAAAAATCAAAAAGTTAAAACACAGAAATCACATCTGGTAAAGGCAAAGGACAATTTTTTTTGTTGAATTCTAGTAAAATTTTCAGATGTACCCCATGATATACATTTATGTGACTTTGCTATTATCCAAATTATTATTATTCAGATTGAAGAACAGTGAATGGAACATAATAACCACTAGTACTGTTCCGCAGACCCAGAAATAGTTCATACAGCAACGTAATACATTCTAACAGCCTCACTCATACTTGCACAAGAGACTGCAACTGCTGTTGCACATGCAAAGCTCCATCTTTAGATTTATTTTCACATTTCTCACACAATCTTCTAGTTTAAACTGATAAACAGCCCTTCCCTGAACAGTAAACTCCCTCTATGAGCACAGGGCAACTCTGGATCCAAGAGCAACTCTGAATCAATGAACACAGTGATTTAAATATGAAAATAATAAGCTTCACTGGTTCCTACTGCAATCAATATAACTTAGGTCATAATTAACATATCCCTCTGATTCCTAAATTCAACATCTAGTATGAATCCAACACAGAAGGATCTGTTGAGTGTTGCCCAGGAAATGAGCTGTCACTTGATATTAAGGAGATTTTTTTTCCTGCCCTAATGTCATATATAAGTCTGAAAAAGAACAACTAAAGAACACCTATACATTAATTTGTATGTAGTACTCTCTTCTGATGTCTATCAGAGGGTAAGGCTAGCCCAAACCTGTTACATGGAGAGAAACAGCACAATTCCACTCTTCAGTCATTCCAGGAAAAGGGCTACTATTAATTATACATTTGGGTCAAATACTCATTAGTAAGATAGCAAAAGGGATTGATATCTTTAAACTACTCTTCAAATACTCGAACATCCTTCTTCAAACCAGTGAGAGCACATAATCCTGCACACACAGACACACTATGAGAGAGAGAAAGCGAGCACTAAAAATGTTTAAAACTTCTACAAAACTGAGATCTATCTGCGATTGTTAATAAGAAGCTCTGATTTAAGTAGTCCTGATACATTTTAAAAAAAAAAACCACTGTGCAGGCTATGGTTGCATGTATAGATAATAAAGTATGATTACAAAGTAGTTAATGAGCTGAATATTATCATGACATCAATGTTACAAGGTGCCTCATCTAAAGTTCAAAGTACTTCACACTAATGGGCTGTGCTATTGCTGCATTTAGCTTCATAGCAAAACAAATTATTGTTTTGCTTTTCTCTAGCTCAATAAACATCTAGAAGTTGGGGTGAGGGAAAGATTATCCATGAGAATTATTGTTTATGGGTTACATAATGCTACAATTAAAGTAAAACATTGCAAACCACTTCAACACCCTAGTGGATACAAATATCCTTAGGGCACTATCTTATGCATGCTTTGGCAGAAAAAATGGCTTTTTATATCTAAAAATGCATAACAGTGGGACATGAATGACTTAATATCCCATATACCTTTGCTTGCATTCTCCACATGTTCAAGTTCATCTGGAAATTTTAAAATGTCCCGATAATTCTCTTCGCAAATTTCAGCCAGAAAATGCAACAGCGTTGTTTTTTGATCAGATGATTTTGTATCTCTAATCTGCAAATGTGAAGAAAAAAAGGAGGGAAATGTCTTATTTCTTAACAATTTCTCTTCTTGTTTCTCTTCTCTCCCCTCCCCTGCAAAGGAATAAATCTGCAATGTATATTCTTGGAACTGCTTCTAAATTTAAGTTAATTTAAAAAACCACCAAACGTAAAATGCAGTTTTAAGATATTGCCATCTTTCCAATTTTTCTTACATTTTAGAACATTCATTTCTTAGGTCTCTTTTTGTCTTCGGATGACAAATTCCTTAATCTATGGCTCTTTGTCACTAAAGTGCCAATCCTGTGCTCACTTACCTGGGAGTAAGACCCAGAAACCTAAATGGAACTTCCTTCTGAGCAAACATGTACAGATTTGCACTGTAAATGAGATAAAGACATGCTTTACAGAGGATTAGCTGCTCTGTTGTGTCTCTTGGGGGTCTGAACCACCACCATTCACTTTGCTTAAATTATCATGGATTTTGGTATGATGGGCAGGGATGAGACATACGTCTATCAATTTTTCCATTCCGTGCACAATTTGTTAAAGCAATATCAGTACTTCTCACCACTTGCCTACTTAAATGAAATAATAAGAAGCCCCAAATGATGTAATCTATCCTTTTAGCGGTGTGGCTTTAGCCCCTTGAGCATTTTGGTTTCCCCTTTCTGTACCTTTTCAGTTCTATAATACAGAAGTTAATTGTTAGCCTTTCGCAAAAAATAAAAATAAAAAATAAATTAAAATGGCTTGATGGGACAAGTCAATAATGACTACATTAAATTTTATATATTTCAATGGGAATAAAGCTTGACTAAGTCTGGATCTGCCCTAGTGCCAATAGCAGCAGAATGCATGGCAATGGCTTTTCTTTTATTATGTCAAGGCACGTATTTTAAGCAACTGAGAATTACATTTGCTGTTTTGTTTTTGCATTACAAGAAAATCTACAAAGAACATATAAAGGATGGTAGCATGATCATTAATCATCCTCAATGTTTGAAGTTTTTCTGGTGGTGCTTGCCTCACTTCAGCAGATAGAACGAATGCCCCCAAGTGACTTTCTAATGGATAGAGGACTGCTGCGAACATGCTGGCACCCAAAAGATGGCATTCTATGTTAGGGTTGTTTGGTCCCATGGCACAATTCTTATATCTCATTTCTTCTGTAAGCAATATAAGCTAGGTCACAGTCTAGCCTTATAATATAGCATACAGCCATTTCGGTTGATATAGAAAGGTGATTATAATATTCTGCTGAATGTATCTCCCTTGGGAAAAAGGAAACTGGGGATGAGGAGAGGGGAGGAAGAGAGAGAGAGAGAGAGAGAGAGAGAGAGAGAGAGAGAGAGAGAGAGAACTGTTTCTCCAAGCCATTTCTATCTAACACTGTAAGCAGCTCAAATGCCTTCAGTGGAATATTAGCTGGACAAGGAAACTTCCCATATGAAGCTAAGTGCTTGTATGACTCAATTCCACTGATGTTTACAGTAATTGTGACACAGACTGGGGGAGAGGCGAGTTTCCTGACTTCCTAATCGTGGTCTGTCCTGACTGCACTGACCAAACTTAGCTTTAAAGTACAGATTTCAATGTTTATTAGCATGCTTACAAGCTCAACTTTAGAGTTAATCAGGATTACCATTAATATCAGGAATGATGTAAAGATGTGCTATGGTTGGATGTGAAAAAGGAAAGGCAGGGTTGTGCACATTCAACGAAGAACACTGTGTATGAGACAACGGCTCACGTCTGGTTCCCAAAACACAATGGACCATTTACATCAGCACAAAAATATACTTGTCATTATTAGATGGTTTGATAATGTTCTGTAAGAAGTCAAACTTAGTGGCCTGTTCCAGATTATATCTCTCTACAAACATGTGTTGCATGCATGTGAAGAAGCATGAAGTGTTAGATTTAATAACTATGAAATCATAAATTGTGGAAGTGCTGAACAACATCCTAATCAGTACAGTGATGCAAAATTTTAGAAGCCAAGGGCAAGATTTTGAAAGCTTGACTGCTAATATGTTTTTTCTTCATTCAAACATTGCTTCTTTCTGTATCATATTTGGATAAATATTAACTGTTCAATGAATTAACAATCATGAATGCTTCAGTGCATATATCAAAACTACAGCTCCTGCTTTTCCAGTCTTGATACAGTACATGAATACTAACAGAGGTCTCCTTTATTTAGGCAAAATTTTCTGTGCTTTTCTGCCAAGGGTTGTTTACAAATCATTGCTTTCTCAAATAATCTCACATGCTACAATATAACATCTGGAAAGATAATACTTTTCTAAGGATTCGCAATCAACATAAAGACATTAGATTTGTAGTTAAAACTAGACAGGTATTATACATGCTTTCCCAGAAAATTTCTACAATTGCCACTGAACAATGGCCTTCCCTAACGTTCCACAACAATGGATTTCTAAGGCCAGGTCTGCACGAACAAGCAGTAACACAGAGGATGATTCCATTGCAAGTCAAGTGGCAAGTCATTGTTATAAAGTAGCTGGCCATACAGAACTAGGGCTTTCATCTCAAACCATTTCTTTATACAATTTAAGAAGAATTTTAAAAGGACAGATGGGGAGAAAGAAACAGATTTTTTATTTCTATTCTTTATATTTTTAAAGTTACTTTGAAACATAAGAATCATCATTTAAGCATTTCTGCAGACTACCACTAAGAATAAATAGCAGTTCTCTCCCTACAGAAAAGGGCACTTCGCCATGTGTGACTTATTTGTTCCAATGTTCTGTCTTTTCTATTGAGCACCTAGTCTGTAGCTTAATCTTATATCTTAATTTTACAGCCACATATTAATGGCACAATGTTAGTTTCATTTGACATTTAGATTCATGTGTCTATTTAAAAAAACACTGAATGCTTCTGCTGCAACTTCTTAATTAGCTTTATTAAAATTGTATTTGATGAGTAAAAACCAGCAACAGGTTGGTTCACACATCATGATAAGCTAACCTGAGAACAAGCCACTTTCAACCACTTGTCCGGCCCATAACCCGCAATGGTAGAAGCAAACTACTAGCCTTTTCCCAAGTTACTCCCTCCATGTATGCCAGGAGTCACTACAGCACAGCTCTTCATTTGTACAGAACCTGCACTGACATACAGACATGATACCTGTAGAGTGAAAGCAGGGCTTACTTTATTGTTTCAGATGAGGTGAATGAGCCCTGTATTTATTTCCTTTAAAACTTACAAGAACACTTCTTGTCTGCACCGCACACCTCCTTTCCTAGCACAACTATGCATGTAAGATGGACTTGCTTCAGGGCAAGTGCTCACCTCAGTTCAGGACCATGGTGATTCAGTGGAGTGGGAATTGAGTTTTCCTTCTGTTGTTTTTGTGCTACAAACACACATGCATGCATGCAATGGCTATGCAAGGGGGAAAATATACTTTATCAGCTATTCCCTGCACTGTGGATGGAATTTTGGCATGGAGACAAAAATACTGGAAGCATAAAGTCCCCTTTCCGAATCATCATGGTCGTGAATTGGGACTCGTGCTTACCCAGAGGGAAGTTCATCATGCGTGCATTCACAGCTGTGCCACCCCTGCTTACAAGGAGATAAAGCTGCTTGCTGTCAAATGAAGCACCAAGCTAGAGGAGGAGCTGCAACAGGAGAGCTTATTGTCAGGCTGTTTACAGGCTTTCGCTGAGAGCCTCTGTAGCTCATCCATGCAAGCTGCACAGGACCCATGATGCTAGGATTGGACCCTGAAAACCATCCATCCTGGACAAGGCGACAGCAATCCAGGGGTTCTCACTCTGTGTGATCACTCGCGATGGCTGATCAGCCATGATGGATTGCCTCATCGTGCAAACTGGGTCAACATAAGCACAGACAAAACCTGAACTAATATAGCTGTCTTTCCAAAAAAGAAAGAAAATGAAGGAAAAGTAAGATTTGATTTCAGTTCATGTCTCCAAATGACTGCCGAGACTTAGTGGTCTCTTCATAAGCAAGATCCACTGACCTTTATGCATGCATCCTATAAGTGGATAAAAGAATAGCTCAAACAGACTGTGATATATAGAGAGATGACAGTTATTATTGTTTAAAGACTATATATTGGAATTTTAACTTTCCTTTGTATAAACCATCTTGAGATTTTGTAATGAATTGATGGTTGGTGGAATATGCAGCATATAAATATTTTAAATAAATATATTTAAAACTTTAAATAAATAACTATACATTCCCCAAGGCAGCTTAGAATGAGAATAGCATAACAATCAAATAAAATATAAATTGAATTAAATATGCAGGAATACACCTGGTCCCCAGGTTAAGAATGAGTTCTGTTCCTGAGATCATCTTTAAGTCAACTTTGTATGTAAGTTGGATCACTAGTACAAAAAACATATAGAACACTTAAGAAACACTTCCATATACATTTAAAAAATCTTAAGCACAATGCAGTATTTTAATAATGCTAATAATACAGTAATAAAGTATCTACAGGCATTGAAAAGACAGACAGAGAGAGAGAGAATTTGCCTGTTGAACAACTAAGGCCTAATGTTTTCCCAATGACTGATCTTTCTCTGAATGCTTTATTATTTCCACTCTAGTTTTGATTGAGAATGTTTTTCTTTTCTTCAGTGCATCACTTGCACTTCGGAGGCATGGTTACAAACTAAATATAGTACAAAGTTACAGAAGGCAGTACTAACTTCATGTGATCTGAACATACTGGCTTGTATAAACCAATTTTTCATGAGCATGAAAAGCTACTGCAGTCTCACCACCACAGCAGAACTCGTTCCAACCTCATCACTCACCGCTTTCCCCCTCCTCCTTCCTTTCCCCTCCTTCCTTCCTATTCTTCCCTTCCTTCCACCTTACTTCCTCTCCCCCATTGCCACCTGAGGATGAGGCAGGATTTCTGAGTTTGCTCATTCATAAATAGGCGCTGTTCTTAACACAGACATTCACAACTGGGTACACAAAAGATTTAAATGGTAACTTTTCTTTCTTCGAAGCTTGCATTTGCAAATGATGTTTTAATCTGTTCCTACGTCCCCAGTAAGGTTAACTGATCCCTTTTTTATTTAAAATACAACACAAACATATAATGATTAATCATATTTCCATATCTTTTACAAGAGAAATAAGCAAACTCAGAAAAATATTCTGAGGCTTATTGTCTCCACCCTCATATCTTGATTCCACCACCGTTTGTGTAAAATATATTAAGCATTTTTTGCCAGTAATACAAAGCATATTTGACTGCTTGACCTAGAGACTATTGTATCATAAATCTATATTAGCCCAAGTCTGAAATGTTCTTAGAAGATTGTGTTAGTACTATAATAATGAATTTGCATACACTTTAGGCTTACCTTGCAAAGAAAGCTAATATTAAATCCCAATGACTGTGCATTTCGAGAACCAGAATTCATGTAGTTTCCAATTAGTAGCACAAGTTCCAACAGTCTACTAAAGCTTTCACTCTTCTTCAGCTCTTCACAGGCTATAGTCACTGCCATTATACCAGGTTTGATATTGTTTATATGCTCTTCAAATGTAAGCTTGAAAAGGATGCCATTAAGGCGAGGCCGTAACATTTTCACCGAACTCATCTGCAAGATAAAAGATACAGCTTAGAGATATATGCACAAAAGCATTTTTCATGCAAGACAGCATAAAGGCATTTTTATTATTTTAACTAAATATTATCATTCCATTCTATTATTATTAGCTATTCACAAAAATAAAAATAGGGAGATTTGACCATGAGACACATGGACAGCTGTAGACTGCACGGGAAATTGCCTGTCTGGTGAAAACATCACAGCTTTTAGATAGTGCTGAGGCGAAGTCAATGGTCATGGTCCATATTATCAGTGACAAAGACAGCTGTGAGGTCCTGAAAAGCACCTGTAGGTTGCTAGGTAGAAGGTTGAAATCCAGGAACACTGAGGTGGCTTTTTCTTGTATCTTATTTGTTCCACATGCAGGGCCAGCTAGACAGACACAGTTGAGGAATCTCAATGCATGGATAAGGCAGTAGAGGACTGATAAGGGATTCTAATTTATTATGGAAAGAAATCTGAAATGGGAAAAAATTTGGAACAAGCCAGACCTCTGTAAGAGGGCTAGGATGTACTTAAATCAAAATGGAACCATAATGTTGGCAACATAACATAAAACTGTGGCAGAGCAGCTTTGAAACTGAACCCTGGGGGTAAAGCCAACAGAAACTGGGAAGTATCCAACGTGGATTAAATAATCCCTAGGGGATGAAAATGGAATAGTTTCTAATTGCCTAAATAAAGGGGGATTAGTATAGGGTAAAACATGATAACCAGCCAAAGAGGCCTAAATGCCAAAACAGATGTTGCACATGCCAGAGGCATCTGAAGAGGGGGATTCTGTAGATCTCTGTATCCAAATGGCAGAAGTCTTGGAGTCAAAATACAAGGACAGGAGTGGTCACTACAGACACCTGGTAAAATGGAGAGAATCAGCGGGATAAAATCATCTCTGGATATAAGCTGTATAGGAATGACAGATAAGGGTATGCAGAGGAGGCTTTGCTTGACATGGCAAAGAGGGCAAGGAGTTCAGATACTTATTCAAGAATTGATAGACTTAAGAAGGGAGTCAAAGGAAGAAAGGCAGACATTACTGACCAAAGATTAAATTCCCATCCTTATGGACAAACTGAAATATAATAAGTCACCAGGCCTATATGGTACTCTTCCTAGAGTTTTTTTTTTTAAATTCAAATATTAAATTACTGAGCTTCTTACAAAAATATATAATATGATCCTATAATATGTGACTGCACTGCTAAACACTATGGATTGGCAGCAATGTAGTAGTCATTGGAGTAAACCAGTAATGCCACATAAAATAGAAATATTAAACGTTTCAAGTTTCACAATAGCATCATAGCCAAACTAAGCCATCTAAGCACTTAAACCAGTTGACTTGAAACTGGTGACAGTTGTCAGCTGCATTTCAGATGTTTTACATTTTGATTTTATGGTTCATTGCATAATGTGCTCAGCAATACAAACCACAACTTCACAATATACAAAGCTTTATCTGTATTATGAGGTCAGTCTCCATCAAAATGCTACCAAACAACTGTCATTATTTCAAGCTGAACCTAAACTGTATTAAAATATGGTGAAGGCAATGACAGCTTTTGAGAGCTGTTACAAATGCCTCATTTCCCTGTGGAGTTTCTGATGGATTCATGCTTGTGTTACTTATAATGTATCCTAACAGTCTTGCACTCCTCTCACCATCTAAAATAATCAAACCTCCCCCGTGCCCCAAACAGATGGTAGAGTCAGAAAACTAAGGGCTTTAATTTTTCAGTTAATATGAAATGTGAGTCAAGTGGAACTGTTTAAAGGGATGAATATAAAGCAGAGCACACAACCAGGCTGAGAAAACATAATATCAAAGGTTGTCTGAGACAAACAAGAGTTCTCTACATTTAAAAAGCTTGTTGCTAACATATATTCATAGCCACTGTTCAAGAGGTGGAGTATGTGTGATTGTTAAATTGTGGATCTGTGGACTACGCATTCCCACACATTTTCCTGATGAAAATCACCAAAATGTGTCAGGAACTGCTATTATGCCTATTGGTTTTGCTTGCTATATATTTTTTCATAATAAAGAATCTCAAAACAGCAATCGTAGCCTTTAAATCAATCAGATTGAGGAGACTGGAAACACTTTGCACTTGCAGTTATCAATAATATCCATGCAACTTTGCTTTTTCCCTTGGGATGGATTGATGTACTATTCACATCTTAGCCACTATAGCAAAAATTATGTGATTTTGAGAACCAAACCTATCAAAAGTTGCACATACACAGGTACACTTTATTATATAATGTATTGATGACTACTCTTGATGGCACAGTTTCTGCTAAATAAAATGCTAAATAGCACTGATCCAGTTAAGGGTATTTTCTTTGTTTTGTTTATCTGTTTGGAAATATAACGGCTGATTTGAAAGCATTATCACATGAAGCCTGTAACTGGCTTAAATGTATCTCAACACTGTTTAACAAAAACAGTTTTGTTTCAAGAATAACAGGTCAGTTTTTCATCTCTGAGACTTATAGCAGCCAACTGTGGCAGTAAAGAATGGTACCTCTCCATGTTATCCATCATTAAATTTCATGTCTTTTAGATGCAAAACTTCATTTGATCCTAGGATATGACTCCAAAAACTGTACTTCATTTGAATATATAATTCATCTTAATGCTTCATCTAAATGAAAATGTGATGCTCCAATTTTCATGCACAAATAAGAATATTAAGCTAATTAGTCTGTTATAATAAGGAACCTAATTACAAACTGTGACTTTTCTAAATGAATTTTAAGCATCTAATTCTGACCTTTATTAGGTTTGATGGGTATATTGATTATCCAATTAAAACCTTATATTAATAATTAACATACCTCATTTGTATATGCAAATAGGTATACACATTCTAAAAAGAAAAAAAAAACTTGAAATAGAAGACAGCCTTTCAATCATCCTTAACTTACTTCTTAACCTGTTCTTCTTAACAGAAATACCAAGATCATTATAAATAAGAGATCATTTAGCCAAATTATGTCTAGTTTCCTACCTTAATGGAGAGACCATAAACCATAAACTATCAGATTAAACAGAATTTTAGAGGCAAAATCTTCCAGTAGTGAAAATCTGTGTACAGACTGGATTTCTCCCCCTTACGGGGTTGCCTGTGATACACAGGAAATGTACATTGTAGATATACTAATGTACTTGGGGTATATAACCGATTTTGATGAATGTGCATGCTTCAGGAAGCTGCAATGTGCACAGTACACATATACTCACTAAAGTGCACACGTGTAAGCTTCACAGCAGACTGTGCATAATTTTTCTGCCATAGCTATGTGAACTGTGTTTGAAATGTAAAACACAGAAGAGACAAGGTCAACCTGCCCTTCACTCATCCCTACCGTCTTCACTCTACATCAGGTCCTCTGCTTTTTCTTTTTAAAAGAAGCCACTGGTTGTATAATGCCTACAGGTGTCTGCAACCTGTAGTTGGCTCCCAAATGCTGTTGGACTTTTTTTAGATCAAAAGCAGAACAGCTTCCGAAAGAGGGCAGAAAACTAATTGGTTGTGCTAAGATTAGTTTCTTATTTAAAGGAGGATACTTCTGCAGTTCCAATAGCATGAATACATTTTTAAAGACTGGGCCTAAACTATAGAACTCTATCTATAGAACACTGAAAAAAGCTTTTGATAGAAAGTTTCAGAGTTTTCTGAAAAGGGAAATTAGAATGAAATGTAGCACTAAGCAAACAGATTATATAGCAATACAAAGGCAGGGAAGGAGTCAAGATGGATGCTGAAAATAAAAAGCATCGCCCCAGGCAAAGCATTTAGTCCAAAATCACTTTACACTGAAGTCTGTGCTCAATTATCTACATCAGGTAAATCATTATTCAGTCCAGTGACATTACTTCTTATACTTGCAAAAATAACGGACTTAAATTTATTCCATTTTCTGAAGTATGGATGCAGCTATACAGAACTTTCCCCTCCTTGCAGAAAAACACCAACTGGTATAGAATTCAGTGTACATATTTAGGAACAAAATGATGGCTGGAACCCAGAAATAATTTCATTTCATATGATACTGAAGTGAAATATCATTTGAATAACTATAGTATCAAATACTTAAAATGTAGTTTTAAACAACCAAAAATTTCACCCAATGCTTTAGTTTTAAACAACCAACAATTTCACCCAATGCTTCGGTTTGAACTACAGGTTCAAACAATGAGCTATTAAATGGCTAAGAAATGAACTGCTGAAATAGACAAACACCAAATTCAAAGATTCTGTTCAATAGTTTACAAGATTTCTACTGAAAAATAGGGCTACTGTTTTCCAAGTAATAGAAATTTGAATAATTCTTATGTCACCATAAGTGGATATAAGTATTCTACCCAGGAAAACAGGAGTTTCTCACAAGTAACTGAAATGAAAGCAGAGCAGTTTCACTCAGATCATTTGACAGTCTAACTGGTTAATCCTGGAAGCCTTCAGCCATATACAAGCAGGCTAGGATCCAAGGGAAGTGAACAGAGTTCTTGCTGTCTTACCAGTCCCTCACCCCAGCTGCTGCTTGCAAATGGATGGATGTGTGCCCTTGCAACTTCCCCCAGAAAAACCTGACTAGAAATCTGAGCGAACTAGGCTTGACTCTGTGCGGGCCATGTCCACTAATTAAAAGTGGGGTAGTGGTACCCTAAGCAGTGATGGCTCCACAGGAAACAATGTGAGAAGAGGTAACACTTCAGGAGAAAGTGGCACTGAGACACTGTGTGCGGACCAGGGCCATCCTTCTAACACTCTGGCCAAGCTGGTTGTTCAGAGGCAGGGGTAGGGACAGAGCATGTGCCTGGAGGATAAGCAAGGGCCAAGTGAAGGGACCTGACCTAATCCAAGCAGTATTAGCTAGAGGGAGATACAGCACTGGACGGAGGACAAGCCAGGCAAAGGTAATGCGCCCACTGGGGTATTTGATGCAACCGCAGGGCAGAGGGCCAAGGAGAGGGGGGTGCAGAGGTTGATGAGAATTGTCTTCCCAGGCACCTTGTCCACCTGACTACTAGTCCGGAGTGTAAGCACCTTGAATAAGGCCTGTGGGACAGCCTGAGTATTCGGCTGGAGTATTCCCCACACCACAACCCACCAGTGTCCCTACCTGAGCTGACAGATACAGGTGAGCAGAAGAGACCCATTTGTCACGGTCATATCACTGCAAGGTGAATGTAAGACTGATAGCATCTTTTCCCATCTCCACTCAAGGAGACACTCCTTTAAAAAGGAGAGTGGGAGGGGAAGAGAAAGGGACAGCAAAGAAGAACACATTTTGCTTAGTAAATTAATTGCTGATTGAATGGCAGAGGGCAATTTCATTTATCACTTTTATTTTGTTAGTAACTCTGCCTCTGTAGTCAACTTCCATTCTCCGGACCATCTTGTAACTGGCTTCTTTCTCCCACTTTCTAAAGTGGAAAGAAAAAGGGCAGACTAAGATAAACTAAAAGGCTGGCCTGTGAAAGGTAGTCACTACAATATTAATAATTAATAATAATATTAATAGTATTGATTATATTAATATTAATATTATCAATAATATAATAATTATTAATAATAATATTAATAATATTATTAATAATTAATAATAAAGAAAGCTAACAAGGAATCAGGAAACAGATAAGATTTGCAAGACTTGCAAGAAGTTGCTACAGCTTCTTTTCTCTCTCTGATCATGTGAACCCCACCACTGTCCCCTACCCTTTTTAACCCTGGGACTGAAATCTGTTCTTGCAACCTGTGCTGGGTTTTGTCAGGGAAAGTTTCTGTTTCAGCAAAGGATCTGCTGAGAAAACAAAGCCATCAGCACTATTAGCACCTTGTGGAAGCTAGATCCAGTTAAGTATCTTAAATAATGCAAATTATTATTTGCAGGATTAATTTATATAACAGAACTTACCACAACTCCAAATTGTTCTGGCTCACAGAGATCATCATATTCATTCTTCAACTCTGCTAAGGCACTGAGCTCCTTCTGTTCAGGAAGGTACTTAACCAAATTCTAGTGAGAGGAACAAAAATTAGGAATATCTCTCTCCTGCTTTCAAATACTTTAAAAATCATACAGAAGACAACAAATAATGAAATACACAAGGTAATTTGTCCACCCAGCTTATATAAGGCAGCTTCTCTGACAGTATACAGGTGGTAACCAGGTTAAAAACTAGTCCCCTTCCTGAGAATGTCCTTTAGTCAAATTGGTATGTAAGTTGGATCACATGAGTAATCCAAATGTTTGTCTTAGTATATGTATGTATTTTTATTTTCTATGCATAAAAACACTTAATAAACACTTCCATGTTTGTTAAAACATCTTCAGCACAATACAGCATTGTAATAATAATAATAATAATAATAATAATAATAAGAAGAAGAAGAAGAAGAAGAAGTAGTAGTAACTATGGTAATGGAGAGGGAGACAGAGAGATCTGTATGTATGTGTGGGTATAGAGTATTGTAAAAGCAAATAAAAGAAACAGTACTTAAAATGTTTTAGAACATTCTTTCTAAATCAATTGCTGGGTTAAGCTAGGTCACTATCATTCAACACACCCCAATCATATCCCTTGGATGCCAGGAGTCATGAAAGACAAGTTCTTATTCTAATCTGAAATGACATTTTCTACATTTCTGATCTCATCCCATGGATCACGCTGGACTTTTCTACCATATTCCCAGACACACATGCAACTCTCTTGCTATTTTGGCTTTACATAACACCCGGCCTGAAGTCTTACAAAGCTTACTGATTGTTTCGTGATTGGTTGGTCCTAATAAAAGTATTAATTTATTGAGGAACAGGCACCCCAGCATTCCTGCATGGAGCAGAGGGCTGGACCTGATGGCTTGCTGGCCCCTTCTAAGTCTACAATTCTATGATTCCATAAAATATAGAACACAGGATAATATCGTCAGCCCTGTGCATATCTTTTTTTGTGTTTACAGTTAAATGACTGAATTCCATGTGGTCAATTTGCCTATCTAGAAAAATAAACACCATCATAGATATACTAAGATACTTGATAACAAGGTATTTTTATTAATGATGAATACTGAAGATACTCTTTTCTTTTTTCCAGCAGATGTTTACAAGCCAATTAGGTAAGAGCTTTTTTTAGAGGAACATGGTTGGGTAAACAACATTGACTGTCTTTAGAAATATCACGGAAATCATTCATGATTAGCCACTAGAACACAGCCTGAACACTGCATATTTATAAAGAATCAAATCCTTTGGTTAACATTAATTTAT